>NC_056748.1:862650480-862795480 GCF_019279795.1 Protopterus annectens | reverse complement strand
AACTGTAAATAATGTAAATACATCAAAATCAGCAACATATTGCAGTTGCTTAGTCTGTACTACAACTGAATTAACTTGATCATCTGATATGGATCCATATGTACAGTTGTACACAAATATAGAGTTCACATTTAGTAAATTTAATTCATTTATGTAATACACAATAAGCAACTGCTTTATGCTGCAGACTTGGATGTATTTACATTACTTACAGTTACTACATAGTAGTGGGGATGCATGTGGGATTAATATATAGTAGCCTGGCTCTAGCATCAGTCGGTTTAGTGGGAGATTTGAAACATTGCACAGTTTGGTTTTCAGACTGTGGGTCAAGAACTCTGTAAACCTGCACAAGAGTGAGAACTTCACGATTAGTAATGGGGATAAGACTCAATACTAAATTGCCACCGTCTTCAGTGTTGCTTGCGCCTGAGGTTTTATCCATAGGTGACCTTACACATGGGCCAAAGGGGCAGCTGCCTATGGTGCTGTTCTTCTAGTGATGCTTTTCTACATTTGTTTAAAGTTGTGTACCACAATGTATTTTTTTCTTTTACTCCTGTTAGAATATGCTGCCAGGGTGCAGTAGGTGCCGCAGTTTGCTTGACCACTCAAGTCTTATTACAGTTGAACGTTAAGAGGTTTCTACTATACAAGTGGGAGAGAGTTAAATAAAAACTGCAGTAGATTGCTTGACCACTCAAGTCATATTACAGTTGAATATTAAGAGGTTTATGCTATATGAGTGGGAGAAAGTAAAATAAAAATTGCAATATTCAAATTTAAAGTGAATGTTGTTTGGTGTGGGTGTGGCATGAAGAGAGAGATGCTGAAGTTTCCATTGGCAGTATCAAGAGAGAAGTGTTTTTTTTTTCTTTAAGATGTTGGTAGTAACCAACCAGATATTATTAATGGGCAGCTTAGTGCTCAACTTTTCCGCACAAAGATTAGGACAAAGCCAATACTGTGTGTGTATGTGTGTGTGTGTGTGTGTGTGTGTGTGTGTGTGTGTGTGTGTGTGTGTGTGTGTGTGTGTGGGGGGGGGGTGGAGAACAAAGACCCAAAAGTCTGTCTGCTGTTATTTGCTTATTATTCTGGCCTTTTGATTTATGTGTTGATGGGAGATAGGAAATTCACCCCAGGGATCACTTCTGTGGCTCTGCTTGACAGGGGCACAGGAAAATAATTTTCTTGGTCGGCAAAAACGAGGGTACCGCTTGGCTAGGCTTATATAGGCCCTAGGGCCAATAGCCTAGTACCTACCTATGAACCTATGAATCAACTCGGAATACTTTAATGTGTGGCAACAGTTTATGTGGAGCAAAGGTGAAATACATTACATTGTCATTCTCTTTTATCAAAATTAGATGTCTGAACTGCACACAGAAGTTGTTATAACCACTGGGTGAGGGGTTAGGGTTCACTGGATTAAAGTGACTGATCCTGTTTACTTAGTTTAAGAAGTCATTATTTCAAATATAAGGAATAAAATATATCACGGAACATCCAGAACTTCTAGGGGCTTCACAGCCCCAACACACAAAGGCTGTATAAGTGGATTTTGACATGGACTTAGTAATGTCCCCTGCCCTGAACCACATCTTGTCTAAACGTAGTACTGCTGAGGGATGTGATCAGATCACTGTAGCTTGTGTGAAGTGGTGGGGTTGATGTCATTATGTCTTTAATTTTCCTTCCAAACATCAAATGTTTGCACAGGTTATTATAGTTTGTGTTTTGCTGGGGACAATGTGGTCATTATTTTTTTACTTTCCTCATAAATGTCAGAGGGTTGCTATAGCTTGTATAGCAAAAATGTACTTTCTAGGAGTAGCAAGTTGGAAACATTACTGCAATCATTATTGTAATTTTTTTACTTTCCTCAAAATCCAACATCAGCTGTGTATACAGATGGCTGTCTTTGTGGGAGGGGGTAAGGAGGCAAGTCAACTAAAGCTAATTTTGAAAAGAAAGTTGCCAAGGATGCCAAGGATAACCATAAGGCCTTCTATGGCTATGTCAAAAACCTAAATGGCAATGCTCAGGTCTGTTCTGAGCTAGTACAAAATGGAACAAAATACACTGACCCTTCTGACATTGCCAACATCTTGGCTGACAGGTTCAGTGCAATCCCCCCCCCCCACCACCACCTACAAGGCCTTTCACCATTCCAGGGGATTGTGTAAGTCCAATTTTTACTGATTCGTTGGTTAACAAGGCTCTATCTAAAGCTAAAAACACTGCCTCCATGGGACCAGATGGTGTCCCAGGCTGTGTCATACATGAGCTCCAAAAGGAATTAACCCCGCATCTTAATACCCTGTTCACTCTCAGCCTCTCCACAGGATATGTGCCCAGAGAATGGCGCACTGCAACGGTGGTCCCGCTACACAAGGGTGGGGCCACAACTGACCCTGAGAACTACTGACCAATAAGCCTGACCAGTCTGATCTGTAAGGCTATGGAGCGAATCATTATGGAACTCATAAATGGAGAGATTGGGAACCTCCAGTCGCTGGACCCCACACAGTTCAGCTTCGTCAAGGGCAGATCATGCCTCCTGAACCTGGTGAATTTCTTTGAGACAGTTACTCAGGCTATAGATAAGGGAAAGGAGGTACACACGGCTTACCTTGACCTTGCTAAAGCATTTGACACCATTCCCCATTCGGGTATTATTGATAAGCTCACCAGCCTGGGCATAAACCCTTATGTCACAAGATGGATCGCAAACTGGCTCTCAGACAGATCCCATAAAGTAAGCGTAGCGGGATCTAAGTCTGAATCCAGACCAGTAACAAGTGGTGTGCCTCATGGCTCTGTCCTGGGGCCCCTCCTGTTTGGCATATACTTCTCAGAAGTACAGGCAAGCACGGAAGGGCTGTGGCTGACTAAGTTTGCGGATGACTGCAAACTGGGTGCTATAATAGAGTCTCCGGCCGACATGGAGATCCTCCAGAAGGGCCTAAATGAGACTGATGCATGGTGTCAAAGCCATGGTCTCAAGCTAAATGCAAAAAATGCGTAGTAATCCCCTTTGGAAAAAACAGAGTACCCAAAACTACAACATAGGAGGTATTCCCCTGAAATCTGAAGAAGAAATAAGGGATCTAGGGACCCAAGTAGATAGCCAGCTTTCCTTTGATAACCATGTTGCCAAAGTGGTTAGAAAATCCTTCTATGTGACCCATCTGATCATGAAAGGGTTCACATCAAGATCTAAGGATGTAATGGTGCCCCTCTACTCTTCCCTCATCAGACCCATTATTGAGTACAATGCACCAATTGGAATGTACCTGGCTAGACATCTCCAGCAGCTGGAGAGACCACAGAGGTACCTAACCAAGAGAATTACTGGCCTCAAACAGTTGCCCTATGCAGCACAATTGAAAAAGCTAAGACTGTTCTCTGTTGCATACCGCTTTCTCAGAGGCGATCTCTGTCTAATGTACAGAGCCATGTCCAACCCAGAATTGTTGAACATGCTCCATTATAGCAAAACCAAATCTACTCAAGCTACACGCTCTAGGGATATAAACCTCAACACAACAATGAATAGAACATACTGGAGGGATAGATTCCCTTCACAGAGACTTCCCTTACTATGGAACAGGGTCCCGATCTACATAAGACAGAGCCTCTCACTATCACACTTCAAGAGGAACCTTGATGAGTGGATGGGTAACAGAAAGTTCACACCGGGGATCACACCAACAGTACTACTAGATAGGGGCCAAGGGTACTAGCTGCTAGTACAAGGGTCTAGGGAACTACTAAAGGGGCAGTGAATACCGCACAACGTGGCTGGGCTAATATATGCCTTCGGGCAGATAGCTCAGTACCAACCTATGAACCTATGTTGGTTATGTATATCTTTCAGCAATAGGTTGTTGTGCTCTGTATTTTATTTTTTCAGTTTTATCTCAGTGTGACATCAGACAGGCACACAGACAGTGGCTGTCTTTTGCGGGTAGGGGTGAAGTGGCATGCTGTATATATGTATGACAGCAAGAACTTGAAATATATGACTGTGGCCATTTGGGCCTTTATTTTCATCCCAATCTAACACCAGAGGTGAATACACAGAAGGTGATTATCTTTTTTTTTTGAGGAGGGATAGGGAGGCAGATACTATTCTAGGCTTGGTTCATGCATCATCCCAAGAATTTCTCTTTTCAGTTTAGTGTGACTTCTGTTTCATCAGCTTTGAGCATTAATCCTTGGACACAACTTATTTTTTTTCCTTTACCATTTTCCCTAGTCATTGTTTTTTCAGGTTATTGTTGGATCAAATGGTTGAAAAAAAGTTCTAAAATGTGCCTCAGAGCATCTATAACTCAATAGCTGCTAGAGGCCTAGACGTCACATCCCCTGGCTTAATTTATTTATTTCCTCCACAGTTATTACATTATTGTCTTGGTTAGATAGGGTGTGTTGAAAGGATGCAAGAAAAAGCAAAGTTGAAGAGTAAGACTGACTTTCTTTCTTTAATCATGATTTATGCTCAGACTATCATTGAATGAAAAGGTTGTTTAAAAAAAACCCCTCTAAAATGTATCTCAGTTCAACTAGAAAACTTATGGCTTCTGAGGGCAGAGTGGCATGTAAATCCTCCAGCATAATGCAGTTATCTCCTCCACAGTTATTAGAATGCAGTCTTGTCTACTTAAGATGTGCTGAATGAATAAATGCATGAAAAAATGAAGATTAAAAGTAATCTGGATGGCTTGAGTAGGCCAGGATGGTGAAGGCAGAGGGGTACTAGATGATGTGCTCAGGGGAGGGAGTAGTGTGCAGCTGGGAGGCTGGGGGTACAACATGGAGACCTTCACCCAGGGTATAATTTCATCTAAGGTCAACCCTGGTTATACCACATGCAAACTAAATTTGGCAAGAAATGCAGAAAAAATAGGTTGCTATGAGAAAATTTCAATAGGTTTGAATTCTATATTTGAAAGGAAAATACAGCAAAATATTTTCAGAAACAAGAGTAGCAAGAAGCCAGAAAAGTGAAACAGCTACAACTTGTACATACTTGTTGTGTCTTTTGGCTTTTCCCGTTTAGGGGTCGCCACGGCGGAACTCTGCTCTGCTAATGATTGGCAGTAGATATTTATATGCCGAGTTGCCGGCCCTGACGCACAACCTTCAACGAAGGTACACCCATTCACGCATGTCTCCACACAGAAAACGCTCTAGCTGAGAATCAAACAGGACAACATCTTACTGTGAGGTGACAACGCTACCGCAGCACCACCACCGCTACAACTTGTACATACTACATTACTGACAGATGACCAGCTCGTTTATTCAGGAGAAACAGGAGGCATCTATAAAACAGGACTGAGTTTATTTCAGAATTATGGCAATTTGTTCTGATTGCCACCAAATATGACTGGAAAGTGCCAGGAGATATTGCAGCCAGCAGAAAAGGAATGTGTACTGGCTCTTCAGGGCTACGGAGAAAGAGAGAAAGTTCTAGATTGTTGTTCTCAGAATTCCTGAGAGACTGCCAATCTATTACTAAGATGACTCAAACATATGTAACTGTAACTACAGAATGGGAGACTAGAAGAAGCATATATGTAAGAATTATTAAAACTCCAAAAAGATGGCAAGATTTCAAACACAATATGACTTTCCATATGTAGCTCAGTAACAACTGATTATTGCAGCTGTTAAAACTTATTTGTAAATGCTGCTGTTGCTTTGAAATTGAAAGATTTATTTGTACCCTAAATGACATGCACAGACATAAGGATCTATTTCAGTTTATCAAAGAACCAGATTGTCAAAACCCATATGGTTGGCAATTTAGTTCTCCAGTAAATTACATAAAGCCACACACATGCAAACAACATAAACAATATTGGTGGGGAGGGCATGCACACCAACTCTAAGATCATATTAAAGTGGGAAAAGTGGCAAATTCCCTGATCCCCATCTCAGTCAGAATAGTTCAAGGAATTACATTTTTCACCATATGGGTTTTGACAGTCTAGTTCTTGTGTAAACCAGGCTAACATAGGTAGTATTCATTTTACACAATTACATTGTGCAACGAGTTTGAAAAGATATATTAGTTAGTACTTCTTTAACTGCCAGTACTGTTACTGCATGTTGTAGGTCATGTGACTATCACCTTCAGGCAGTTCTCTACCATACCATCAAATTGTTCAAATGCATCCATTCATTTCTCCTGTTTGTCTTTGCTACTACTAGCCTGTAGCAGTAAGTATAATACAGAAAAAAAAACATTACTTTACAGTTCTAGCTGAAAATAAATTGCCAGATAGTCCAGTCTACTTCTACTAAACAATAAATAAATAAGTAAGCCAACAAATAAACCTGTGTTAGTAGTTCCACAGTAAAATGGTATTTTGGACTGCCTAAAAGTAAAGGTATCATGCTGAGGTGCGTAACAATACATGTATGCAACTGTAAGGAAAACAGACCTTGGGAAATATTACAGTTAACATTTATAAGAGGAAAAAAAATGGAAGGAAGCTCCATGGTCAGGCCGCATAGACGTCACTAAGTTATTTGAAACCTTGTTTTAGTTGGTTCTGCAGTAATGAACTCAAATGAAGAAACACTATGGTGTTGCATTATAGACTAATACAAGCAACTGATTTATTTTGTGTGGGTGTTCTGAAGCTTCTGTTCCTGGATTTGAAGCATCTGTACTAAAGTTTGTTCTTGATGTTTCATACTTGTGAAACACAGAGAGGTTCACTAAAGGTCACCACTTACACTGCCCTGTGGAACTAACCAGTCAGATTTCTAGCTGATTCTGACCTAATTTTCCAGTTCCTGTTCTAACTGTATGGGCAGAAGAGTTATGACCTCTTTAGAATATCAGTATAATTGCCATACCTTCTGTCTGTACTTCAAATTTACAAAATGATACCCTCTAACAGTGATTTTTATGTGTCACGCTTTATGTCCATGTCATTTAGCAATGTGATGTAGCCACAAGTGTTTGTTTCAGCCTGCTCTTGTCTTGTATCTTCCTCCCCCATCCTGTGCATGCTGGTCATTCATCCCTGCTACTTCGACAGAGCATATTCATTCACCACAACCTGGATGAGAGGTGGTAATGGTGCTAATATTATTCAGGCACCCATGAGGGATTTTCCTATTTTTGTATGTACCCTGCCACTCAGCTGAATGCATTTCCTTCCCCTGTGTGTACATGCAGTGTCACACATAAGATAAAGACTCCTGCATGCACACACCTTGGCACTGCCAGGTACCTATCCATAACCCATATACCTCTTGATCCAGTTGGTGCCAGAGTTGCATGAGAGCAGACTACCTAGCTCTCTCGGCTGTTGCATCTAGCTGATTCCAGGTTGTGTGGATCATAGTCATGGGTTTAACTCCTGTATCACAGAGCTTGCTTGTTTCATTCTGCTGTTGCATTCTTTGCACCTACTGTGAAAATGAAAAATGTTAAAGATGCAATGAGTACCTATGGCAGAGCTGAAAACATACTTGTTACCAATCTCCAAGTCAGATTAGATATAAACAGCACTTATTAACTTGTAACACCAAATTAGATGATCATCTCACATATAATGGCTTTAGAAATTTAAGCTTTTAGTTTGCCATCTTTTCAGTAACTCTCACTGTGTGTATTTACACAGCAACTTTATTTAGCTGAATCCCATTCTGTGTTAAAGATCAGTGATGTTTTTCATAGAATGAGAAGTGGCTTTATATGTTTTTATACTATAACACCAAAATGTGCTCGCCCAATATTTCACTTTACTCAACCATTTTGTGGGTGAGGAGCAGGCATTCTTTCCATCTAAAAGCAACAATATAACTGCTTTGAGGCATGGCCTAAAGATTAAAAAAAGGGACTTCTTAAAAGGAGAGCTATAGATTGCTGCACACCCACAATGTATAGAAAAGTTCACTTTCCACTCAGCTGATCAAGTGACCAGTACTAAAAGCCATTTCTTCTAAAATAGAGTTGACTCTCTTCAGTTCACTCTTTTTGCAACTTTACAGTGTTAGCCCCCTCCCTTCAAAAAAAGAATAAAACAATCTTTTTTCTCTCTGCTTTGTTAGCCTGATGGATGATCTGTGAGGCTTTTCTCTCTAAACCAGTTGGGAGATGGATGCTGTGAATAGCCTATTAGGGGAGCCCCCTTTGTCAGGTAATTGAATTTCTCCCCTTGTTAGTTTGCAATGAAAATGTCATATATATCGGTAGCCGCTATTCAACCTGAATTAAACTGAAATCGTCTCTTCGGTGAGCCGTGAAACTATTCACACACTCCAGGGCAGCTGCAACAGTTAGTATGTATGTCTGTAGGAAAGGGGAAGATGTGTACACACTTGCAAAAGCTGCAGCCTGCGGTATCCCTTCATTTTCCAGCAGTTTCTACTCCTAGTTTTTATTCAGAAATACAAAATATCACAGAACCATTGGGGAAAATTATTTTTAAAGAAATTTGGACTGTGAATGAAACAGTCTATGTGGAACTGGCAAGTAGAAACTGTTTGATTTATTTGCGATATCACAGGCTTTGTTGTAACTGTGTTAGGGTGGAATACAAACAGATATGTACCTTTCAATTGTCCAGATTTTTACCTCATATTTTTGGTCTGTTCCTCATAAAATTTGTGGTATTCTGACAAACCACTGTGGATTAAAGTCACTTAATAAAGGCATACATTTGATTTCAGAGTTCAAATCCTTCAGAAAATGCATGCTAATGCAAAACCTGTTATTTTAGCAACTTTCAAAGTTTATAGGAACAATATTTAAAATTTGTCCCTGATTTTGTGACTTTGTCTCCACATTATTTTAGTTCTGTCCAGATTTCTTGTACTTAGAAGCTGAGATGTATAAACAAACAATTAACAGACAAAAATATGTTAAGTATATTTTTCAAGCTTCTACTGCAGCAAAAGAAAAACATACGGCTACATTTTGTTAGGTGGGATGAGCTAAGCAGGCTGAAAAACAGCCAGGCTGCCCACCCATAAGAGATAGCATGCATTTGTTCTAAGCTTCAGCAGAAAAACTACAGAACTCATCAGGTATTTCCATTACACATCCATGTCCTATGCCTTAAATTCTGACTTGGACAGTTAGAAGTGCATCGTTCATTGTTTCCCACAGCTGGAAGGTGTCCTGAAGACAAGTGTATAACAAGATTAGGCCTGCTGAAAGTACTACAATGGCACCCTGCAGCACAGACATCTGTGCCATTGCACGCTCCAGTGAAGGAGATCAGCTTTACATGCTATGCAAGTGTGCAAACATGGGAACCTGAGGTGCTCAAAAGGTATGCGCACGTAATGTTAGTCTGGTAGTAAAAGTGAAAATGACAGCAAGGGCCTAGGCTGCTACCAAGGAAAAGGAGCAAGAGGTGACTCGAGGCATGAGGTTCATCCCAGTGCTTTGCTCCCTCATTACTGCATTCAATGTCTTATATTACTTTAATTTAAATCTTAAGCAAGTTTTAATATTTTAAATTATTATTTTGCATTTATAGCTTAGATGTTTCTGTTTGATATAAGTATTTGCACATATAAAGCTGTCCATTTTAATGCCCTAAGAAAGCTGCAAATGTGATTTTTTAAGTGCTATACATTCTTACTGAGCTGTAGAGAAAGGGATGCAGATTATATTTGTTTGGAGAGAAGTGCTGTTTCTCACAAAAAATGTACAAGAAACATTCCCACCATGATTATACACGTTCAGAAGAAGGGACTGTGTCAGTTTCTTCATCATACATGCCAGTCACTTGGGAAGCTGAAGGTTCTCCTGGGCATCGTGACAGAACTCACTAAGAACTGGGTATGTTCCATTTTGGAATGACAATAAGTACTGCATGATACAAACTAACATCCGTATATGAAGTTGATCCAAGTTAAATAATTAAGATCTTATCTGCTAACTGTGATGAACACTTTTCCCCATGCTGACAATTAAGAACAGAGGTGATCACAGGATCATAGGAGGTTACTAGGCTAATGGCCCTAGGGCCCTTAGAAGCCTAGCCAAGTACAACCCCTGTTCCCAAGAATATCAAGGTATTAAGCGGATGTAAGTCAAAAACTATTGCCCCTGTCCAAGGCAGACACAGGTGAATCTCCCGGGATGAATTTGCAGTTTCCCATCCAATCATCCAAATTACACTTAAATAGGGTCAACGAGGGGCTTTGCTTCTCCTGAGTTGGAAGTTTGCTCCAGAAGAGAGGTAATCTCTGTGAGACATATCTGTCTGTCCAGCAAGTCCTGTTGATGTCACATACTAGGTTGAGTTGTCTAGAGTGAGTGCATCTTATACCATATGATTTATGAATGTGCAGCATTTCCATTAGAGCAGGATTTGAGATTGCTTTATATGCAAGGCAGAGGTCACCTCTGAGTAGTCTTTAATACACAGAGTATAGCAACAGTGATTTCAGTCTGTCAGTATAGTTCACCAAGTTCAAGAGGCAGGATTTCCCTTTAACAAAGCCAAACTGGGTCAGGATGAGCGTTTGGAGGTCTCCTATATCTTTGTTGATAAGGTCCATGATTATTCTTTCCATAGCCTTGCAGATTAGGCTGGTCAGTCTTATGGGTCTATAGTTCCCAGGGTATGTGGAGGCATGTCCTTCATGTAATGGGATGACAGTTGCTGTTTTCCATACAGCAGGTAGAAAACCAGTGCTTAGACTGTGATTAAAAAGAACACCCAGTGGTGCAGCTTGTTCCTGTTTTAATCCATTTAGAATGCAGCCTGGGATATTATCATGCCCCATAAATGGTGTGTTTTTGGCTTTGGAGAGAATGTTTGCAACTTGCTCCTTGGTGACACTAGGTAAAGGGCAGGTGGTAGGGAAGATTTGGGGGATATGTGGCGGGGACAGGGGGGAGAAGTTTACACTGAACCTGTCAGCTAGCAGGTTGGCTGTTTCTGCATGTTCGGTATATGTGACGCCATTAACATCCAGTTCTGCGCAGATCTGGGTTTTTCCTTTAAGGTTTCTGACATAGCTGAAGAAGGCCTTATGGTTATCCTTAGCGAAGGGGCTAATTTAGATTCATAGTTAGCTTTCGAATACCTTACGAGGTGTCTTATTTGCTTGTTTAAGCTGAAGAGGGAATGCATCCGTTTCAGAGACTGTTCCTTCCTGCTCTTGGGCAGCAATTTCTTTCTCTTATTGTATAACCTGTTAATGGTGGATGCCCACCAGGCAGGCTTGTTTTTGCTTGAGGATCTTGTTTTAATCCTATCAGGTACAGCTGAGTTAATAAATTTGTATAGATGCTTATACAAGGCATTGGTGTAAATCCCATTGTAGGTGTCCATGCCATCAGGGAGAGTAGGGGGAATGAAGCTATTAATGTCGTCACGTATTAGGTTGCAACTGGCTTCGGAGAAGTTTTATAGTATAGCTGCTGCTAATGGGGGGGGGGGTCAGATGATATTGTTACTTTTAATGAGATTTATAATCAGACCTCACTAGGGAGGGCCGCACACATGGGGTTGTGCAACGATCACCCATGTCAGTGAGCACTACATCCAGAATGTTTGGGCCTCTTGTGGAGGTGTCTACCAACTGGTCTACGGCACTGGAGTTGATGAAGTCCAAAAACCTTTTTGCAAGTGTGTTGGTACACATGTAATTTACCCAATCTATGGACGGTTAGTTAAAGTCACCTAAAATCAGGGTGTTTGGTTGCATCTTGAGTGATTTAAGTAGATCCAAGCATGCAGTCTGGGTTTCCTGGTTCATGGAGGGGGTCCTATAGCTGGTAATAACTTGGAGAGGGGTCTTATCTACTTTCATTTGGACCTGGATTAGTTCAAGGGAATCATTTTGTTCAACCAGTATAAAGATATATTTATCTTTGATGAATATCGATACTTCACCTCCTTTAGTTCTCACGCTTTCGGTTTGTGGTCTGAATGTGTGGAAGACATAACCCAGAATGGCTGGGGTGTTTTCCATGGCCTCAAACCATCTTCTAAGGTGAGGGCTACTTCCAGTGAGTGCAGTTTTAGGTTTAGAATCCTAGTGTTTGGCAGCATAAACTTGAGGTTGCTTTTTGAAGATATTTTTATAAATCGGGAATTTTTTTGTTGTGACATTGCTTAAAAAAGGCACTATGAGGGAGGCAAGAGCCTTAGCCAGTAACCAAAATCTCAGACAGATGAAGACCATCTTTGACAAAGCAGTGTGGTTTATCTACCATGTCATCCCAGGCTGACAAGTACTGGATCCCCTTAGAATGACAGCAGAAACTAAGCCAATTGTTGAAGTCAATCATTTTTTGTTTATATCGTGGTATCATCTTAGGTGTAGGTAGTATGCTGCTCAAGGCTAGGGACATACCTGCCTGAGACACATATTCTGAGAGCTCAGTCATATCTCTCTCTTCATATAATCCAGTGAGGTATGTCTCAAGTCATTCACACCAACATGAACTATGATGTAGTTATAATGGTACTTGTTGTGGAGAGACTTGAGTGCTTTTGTGATCTGTCAGATCCTGGCACCTGACAGGCAGCTGACTGTAACCTTCTCCTTGTCCAGTCTGCTGAGTGGGACATCTGTGTGTCTCACTACAGAGTCACCTATGACCAAATAAATTTGGTTTAGATGTGGTTTGCCTTAGGGGCTTGTTTGGTGAGACACTTGTGCTTGTGGTTTTATGTGTATTGAGTACTGTAGATACTGTATTAGGTGTGGAATGTTTGTATTTTGGAGGTCTCTGGTGTTTAGGTAAATTTCTGGTGAGTACCTCCATGTACAACCTGTTCACTGTCACTGTTCTGTGAATAAGTGGGCTAGGATTCCAAATTCTTTGGGTATATGCATCTCTCACAAATTCAGCTTGAGTGGTTTAGGGTTTAGGTGAGCTGCCTGTCGGGCACTAGGATCCGCCACATAACACAAGCACTCAGGTCACTCCAAGGCAAGTACAAATATGACTCAGACATTGTCCATGCTGGTGTGAATGACCTGAGCCGTACCTCCCTGGACTACATGAAAAGAGACATAGAGGAGCTCTCTGAGCATGTAGCCCAGGCCGGTATGACCCTGACCTTGAGTAGCATCTTACCCTCACCAAGAATGATGCCACAATATGAAGACAAGATGATCAATTTCAACAATTGGCTTAAGTATTGGTGGCATTCAAAGGGGATCCAATGCCTGTCAGCCTGGGATGACATGCTCGACAAGCCACGATGCTTCGCTAGGGACGGCTTGCACCCTGTCACCCCTGGACTTTCGGATATTGGCAAATGCTCTTGCTACCCCCATAGTGACTTTTTTAGGCAAGGCTCAAAAGGCAAACCCACCTCCATAGGTATCACAAGGGATAAGAAACTAAGAGTAATGCTACTCAATGCCAGAAGTCTAAACCTCAAGATGCACGCACTCGAAACTCTCCTTAGCTTGGAGAACATCGATATCTGTGCAGTAACAGAAACCTGGTTCAAGGCTCCCGAGAGCACCCCAGCACTACCAGGTTATACCTCATACCATGCTTTTCAGCCCCAAAACTTGGACCGTACCACAAAAGGAGGGGGAGTATCAATATTCGTCAAAGATACCCACACCTCCAGGTTGATGGCACAGCACGAAGCATCAGAGACTATCCATGTGCAACTTACAGTGGGTAAAACTGCCTTCCAGTTTATAGACTACTACAGACCACCCTCCCAAACCCAGGAACCCCACTCTGCCTTCCTGAGAACACTGGAAAATATGAATGTCTCTCCAAACACCATTATATTGGGCGACTTCAACTACTCAAACATAGACTGGGAGCATTACTCTAGTTCCAACACCCTAGCCCAAAGGTTCCTAGAATTTATAAACTCAAATGCTATGGAACAACTTGTTACCATTCCCACAAGAGGGGAAAACATAGTGGACCTGATCATCACCAACATGGGGACTCTATGCTCCAGACCAGAAGTGTATCCCTCACTGGTAAGATCAGACCATAAACTAATCTCACTGGATATTCACATCCCGACTCCACCCCCTGCCCTGAAAACCACAGTGAAAAACTTCTCTAAAGCAAATTTCACACTCCTCAAAACCGAGGTGGAATCCTTCAAAGCCCCGGGCCTGTGGAAAATACGGCCCAGACCGCACAATCCTTTATAAACGCATTCTATGAACACCTTCAGGAATGCATGGATCATGCAATCCCAAATAAAACCAAGACCCAATCCTCCAAAGGCAGACGTCCTGTCTGGTGGACCCCAGCCATAAACAAACTATACAATAGAAGGAGGAAGCTACAACATGATAGAGCAAAATCCCAAAAAGGGAAGGCATCTCTGATCAGTATTAGCAAAAAACTATGGGGACTCATAAAATCGTCTAAGGCCAGCTTCGAGAGAAAAATTGCACAGGACACTAAGGATAATCACAAGGCTTTCTTTAGTTATGTTAGGAACCTGGGTGGGAATTCCCAGATATGGTCAGAATTAGTCCAAAATGACAAAAAATACACCGAACCCACAAACATTGCCAACATTCTAGCTGACAGGTTCAGTGCAAACTCCCCCCCCCCCACCAAAAGGGCAAATATTTATCCCAGCAGAGTGCTGCCCCCTGACATCTCAGATGCTCAGGTAAGAGCTGCCCTCTCCAAAGCAAAAAACACAGCATCAATGGGACCAGACGGTGTTCCGGGCTGCGTCCTACATGAACTCCAAGAAGAGCTAAACCCAAACATAAAACTACTGTTCAATCTCAGCCTTACTATAGGATATGTACCCAAAGAGTGGCGTACAGCAACAGTGGTCCCTCTCCACAAAGGTGGTGCCTCAATGGATCCTGGAAACTATCACCCCATAAGCCTGACTAGCTTGGTCTGCAAAGCTATGGAAAGGATCATCATGGACCTCATAAATAAAGATATTGGGGACCTACAGACACTGGATCCTACCCAGTTTGGCTTTGTTAAGGGCAGATCCTGCCTCTTAAACCTGGTTGATTTCTTTGAAACAGTCACCAAGGCCATTGACGAGGGGAAGGTGGTCCACACAGCCCACCTGGACCTTGCAAAAGCCTTCGATACAATAGCCCACTCGGGCATTATAGATAAGCTCACCAGCTTAAATATAAACCCCTATGTCACTAGATGGGTTGCAAACTGGCTCAATGACAGAACCCACATGGTTAGAATTGCTGGAGCCATGTCAGACTCCAAACCAGTTACAAGTGGTGTCCCACAAGGCTCAGTCCTGGGACCTCTCTTGTTCAGTATATATTTCTCGGAGGTACAGGCCAACACGGAAGAACTGTGGCTGACTAAGTTCACAGATGACTGCAAACTGGGCCATAATTGACTCTCCAGCCGACACAAGCATCCTCCAAAAGGGCCTCATAGAAACAGACAACTGGTGCCAGAGCCATGGCCTCAAGCTAAACACCAAAAAGTGTATAGTCATCCCCTTTGGCAAAAACAAAGTGCCCACAAATTACCACATAGGTGGTAATCCATTAAGTACAGAAGAAGTAATTAGGGACCTGGGGACCCAAGTTGATAGCAATCTCTCATTTGACAACCACGTGGCCAAAGTGGTTAGAAAAACATTTTATATAGCCCACCTAATCATGAAGGGATTCACATCTAAATCAGGGGAGGTCATCGTGCCTCTTTACTCATCCCTCATCAGGCCCATAATTGAGTACAATGCCCGTTTTGGGATGTACCTTACCAGACACCTGCAGCAACTGGAAAGACCCCAAAAGTACCTCTCCAAGAGGATCAAAGGGCTCAAACAGATGCCATATGCTGCCGGTTAAAGAAACTCCAGCTCTACTCAGTGGCATACTGCCTGCTCAGAGGCGATCTGTGCCTGACATATAAAGCCATGTCCAACCCGGAATTAATGGACATGCTGCACCTCAGAAAATACAAATCCCATCGAGCTATGCGCTCGAGAGACTTGAACCTCAGCACTGAAATAAATAGGACATGCTGGAGGGACAGATTCATAACAGAGGGTCCCTTCACTCTGGAATAAAATCCCAGTCCAGGTTAGGCAGAGTCCCTCATTGACTCTCCTCAAGAGGAATCTTGATGAGTGGATGGGAGATCATAGGTTTACCCCGGGTATCACTTCTGTGTCACTGTTAGACAGAGGCACAGTATACTAACCTCGAAAAAGGGCATAGCAAAATTAATTTAAAATGGGTGGCGAAAGCCAAACACACTCTGACTAGGCTTATAAATGCCCTAGGGCAGATAGCCTAGTATGAACCTATGGCAGTGCCCAGTTCAATGATTGGATGAGGAGTAGTGGTTTGTCAGTGTACTTGAGGCCATTGGTACACTGCCTCAGATACCCATGTCAATCAGGCTGGCAGGAGAAATGGAGTAGAACTGATCATCCATAATACTAGGTGTAAATTTGCTTACTTTAATGAAGAAGGATGTGATTTAATTGGGGGCTTAATGCTGGGTCTACACTGTTGGGGCTGTCAAGGGGTACGAGGCTATTAGGGATTAGGAGATTTCAATTAAAGTGGCAAATGCTGTAGAAAGCCCAGTTGAGGTGTTCTCTGAGCAGCTAAGTGCAATTTAAGGGACTCCTCAGTTGGAGCACAGTCAGCTTCTATATAAAACATATATGGAAACATCTATGTTGCTATATAAACAAATATCGAAACAAACAAAACATAAAACATATCTTAGATTTATGGTATTAGACTAAACTGCTGATAAACTGCTCTCTTGTACTGTGATCTTGTAGCGTTATGTATAATATATGAAAAAATGACTGTTCATACATTAATCAGTTTGATAACATCCAGTAACTTATGATACATTAATGTGGAATCACTTGTAGTGAGTGATAGCTCACTGGCTTTTAGATGTATTTGCAAGGGTTTTGTTGGGAACCAATTTTCAATGCTTTTGCATTTCTGGAACTATAACATGTTTTGGCTGCTCTGTGTATGGATGTTTTCTCTTATATTTTTATGATTTAGTTTGTCTCCTCTCATATTTGGACTGCTGCTGTTGCTGCTGCAGTTTGATTTCTGCTTTGTCAAAATCAAGGGTTTGTGTGGGAACAGATTTCCCATTTGAGGGTTTTTTCATTTTCTCTGTGGTAGTGTGATCATGGAGTTAGTGTATTTAAGTAATGGGAATAAAACCAGTGTTATAGGGTGGTGCATCCTTGCAAACATACTTTTCCAGACTCTTGGTTTGTCTGTGAATCTGTGAAACTGTTTTTAGATTACCTCTCTTGATAGTTATGTTTTATGGCATAAATCCTTGCAGTACATACCATAGACCTTAGTAGGTCCTCCCTCCTTGTCACTATCATATTATATGCTAGGACGTATTTACTTTTAATCGCACTGGTGTATTGTCTGTATACTCTGTGTATACTCTGTGTAAAACATTTTTCTATGATAATTTATGTATATATATATATATATATATATATATATATATATATATATATATATATATAAATATATATATGTTGACCGTCACCTATAGAATGACTGTCTTAGAAGCATGAGGCAAGAAATACTAAAGGTTGTTAATCTTACTTTGGACTTGTAAGGCATGACCAATTCTGTAAGTCTGAAACCATGTTTGATAGAATTCCAGTCATTTTCATCCATTACTATGTTATCCGGGCTATATAGTCATTGTAGACATATCCACAAACCAAGAACCAAAACAATCAGCAAAGGAGCAGAGCCAGTACACAGAAGAACAAACCAATCCAATTTATTGAGACAGCTTTAGCACTTTCATCAGAATGTATCCACAGACTTCTTCAGAAACAAGTGAATCATAGTATATTCCACATTTAAATATCCCACCAAAAAATCATGACTAACACCACACTTAATTGGTTAATTAATGAATGCTTTTAAAACACACACCCTAAAAACAAGCATGCTAAATTCTTAAAAATAAGAAAAGTCAATTAACTAATTGTATATGTAGAAAAATTTGTTACACATAAAAAAACTTATAAAACATAAGAATGAAGTTTGAGCACACTAGCAACAGAGGCATAATCATTTAACCCAGGGTAGACACAAGCATTAAGCTTGAGCTGCCATCTGAGTTCTTTCAACTCAACCAAATCATTCCAAGGACCACCCCTGACATTCTTTATAACAGTGTCAATGCCTACAAACCCAAACCGATGGTTAGGGTTACCAGAATGTGATTTTTTGGTGGGGTATTTAAATGTGGAATGTACTATGATTCACTTGTTTCTGAAGAAGTCTGTGGATACATTCTGATGAAAGTGCTAAAACTGTCTCAATAAATTGGATTGGTTTGGTCTTCTGTGTACTGGCTCTGCTCCTTTGCTGATTGTATATAGTCACTGTACGTAGTCTGTATTTTACATTAAAGGTTCTCAGTACCAAGGCTTGTTTTCTTCCCAATCTGGTATGCTAGCAAAAGTGATTTCATTCTTAAGTATTCATTATTAGCATAGCTTTGGAAGTATTATGGCATCAGCAGGTGCTAACACATGAGGCAGCCATTTCAAATGTATATGGATGTGTCCCTGCAAATAAGGCCCTATTTAATCTGCCTATTTGTACTTTGAACACTTAGCTTTCTTTAAACTCTACTTCCTTATATTTGAATTTAATGATTTTTTTATAGTTATCAGTGTGGTTTTAAAATCTTGAGTGTTTCAACATCCACATCTTCATTTGGTTGTATACTTTATTTACTTGCTGCCCTATCTCAGAGGAAATACTTCTATTTTCTTTAAGTTACACTCTTACTAGTATTCTAATCTCACTTATTTCTGTAATACAGTTACTTTTCATTTGGAAAAGATCATTTTCTGCATTCTAGTCCTGTTGAAAAGACTTATGTACTTAAGTGCAATGTTTAACTCTTCTGATTCTAACTCTGCAAGAACTTCACACCCCAAACCCCTCAATCCATCCTTTTGGAACCTTTGCCCTAACCCATTTTATGCTGTTTAATGCTTTGCTCTGACATGTTTCAACTACTTGGTATTGTTTTATTTTTCTTTAGATAAGACTGACAGCAATGTGCACCATACTCTAGAGTGAATTAAGAATGTTTTGTATAGTGGCATTAGGATGTCTGTCTTTCTGATCATGTTACACTGGTCATTCATTATCTTATCCTATTAGATATAATTCTGCCATGCTGAGCTGACGCAGTTATGTTCATCAGAGGTGATAACGTAAGATCCTTTCTGCATGTATATGCTTTAACTTATTACAGGTGGTTGTCTCAGGTTTCTGTTTTCCTTTAAATACTACTGTGCCCTCTCTGAAAGCTCTTCACCAGTTCCCCTTTCACATTATTTACTAATGATCCTCAGAAAGAATTAGTATTGAGATATAAATGTAACAGCAAAATGTAAATTTTATACCAAAAAACTGTCTACTATATGGCAGATGAAGTGGAACATTTGCTACAGCATTTGAACTATTGTTTGGTAACTTTGATCTAAACTTGATTTACAACATATATGCTTGCCATAGTGAAGCTATGAAAAACAAAGAGCTGGAATAAAATTATAAAAGTAATTATACACATGCACAGACAAATTAAAAAGTCCAAGAAAAGGAAATACCTGGTTCAGAATTGAAGTACTTTCTCATGACTTTGTGTAACATGAGCAGACATACATTCATGCATTTGTTCATGCGATCATTCTTTTTCAATACCCATCTTTTTCAATTCAGGCAGGGTCATGAAGACCTGAAGGGGTGTAAGGTATCATGAATCATTTTAGGATGAGATGATGCACCTTAATAGGAAACACAAACTCCAACACACACATATACATGCACACCTAAGATAATTTTGATCACTTATTATTCCTTCTCCATGGATGAGGGATGTTTGGGAGGAAACCATAGCTCCCAATAAAAACCTACTCAGACAGGATGTATAAACTTTGTACAGAAAACATGTCAGTTAATGGCTGCACTGAAGAGCTATGTACTATGAGGCAGTAATGCTAATGTCTGCACTGAAGAACTAGGCAATGTGAGGCAGTAATGCTAATGGCTGCACTGAAGAGCTATGCACTCTGAGGCAGTAATGCTAACTGCTGCACTGAAGAGCTAAGCACTTTAGGCAGTAATGCTAATGGCTGCACTGAAGAGATATGCACTGTGAGGCAGTAATGCTAACATCAGCACTGAAGAACTATGCAATGTGAGGCAGTAATGCTAATGGCTGCACTGAAGAGCTATGCACTGTGAAGCAGTAATGCTAATGGCTGCATTGAATAGCTATGCACTGTGAGGCAGTAATGCTAACGGCTGCACTGAAGAGCTATGCACTGTGAGGCAGTAATGCTAACTGCTGCACTATTGTGCCAACTAGCGTACATACAGTTATTTAAAATAAATTATATCTTATACGATAAAATAGATGCAACAAATTAAGACATACAAAACAATGTTTGGCAGGGACTTTGTGAATGTGTAAAATACCTCCCAACCTTTTAATGCAAAACATCTGGACAAAGCTTGAGAAAATGGGGGTACAAATAGGGACATATTTTAAATATTGCTCTTATAAACTTAGAAAGTCATGCTAGAGTAACAGGATTTGTTTTAATATACATTTTCTGAAGGATTTGAAGTCTGAAACTCAAATGTATGTCATTATTTAGTGACTGCAATCCTAAGATCATTCCAGTAATTTGCCAGGAAAAAAGAGGAACAGGTCAAAAATATGAGCCAAAAATCTGGAGATTTTGCGGAAATCTGTACAGTTGAGAGGTATTATGTAATATTATGAAAAATAAGTAAGTGTGAGCAATTTTTGTGGATCTTATAGAATGGTGCATTTTTAAGTGACCACTTTGAAATTTACACTTCATTTTGCATATGGGCTCCCTCGTTAGGAAGTGTGGCTGATCCTATGGTACATGAAATGCAGAACAGAAGAACACTACTCCTCCATTAATTACATTTGTGACTTTTATTAGTGGTATTTGGACATGAATGTTCTGCAAATGGTGACTCCTCCTTTAAGTATACTAGTGACTTTTACTAATGGCATTTGGGCATGGATATTGCTGTGAATAGAAAGTACTGTTTGCACTAGAGGATCCAACATACTGGACCTCATACTCACAAATATGGAAGAACTCTGCACCCCCAATATCACATCCTCCCTAATAAGGTCTGACCATAAAGCTGCCTCCTTCAAATTCAGAATTAACCCCAGTAAACACAATAACAGTTACAAACTATTCCAAGGCAAATTACATTTTATTAAGCAATAGTTTGTCAAAATTTAATGCCCCTCCAAATCTGGAGAACACAGCAACCTATGCAGAATTGTTAACAGAAACTCTGTATAATTATGCCAATGGCTTTATAGAGGCTGCGGTACGTACCAGAGGTAAGGCCAAAACCAACTCCAAAAGCAAGCCACCCTGTTGGCATCCCAGATTAAATAGGTTATACAACAAAAGGGAAAAAATCATGGCTAAAATCAGGAAGTGTACCTCCCATAAAGATAAGAGCTTTCTCATCAAAATTAACAGCCAGCTATGAGGGCTAATTAAGTTCAGTAAAGCCAACTTTGAGATCAAGATAACCTCTCAGGCAAAAGACAACCATAAAGCCTTCTTCAGCTATGTCACATCAAAAGCAGCTCTGTATAGAACTGGTGGTTAATGGCGCACACATTCACTGAAGGGCTATACGGAATCTACTGGTTGAAAAATTCAGTTCCAACTTTACTCCCGACTCACTCCCCACTACCTCCCAAGAAATACCTTTAAACATAACCCCTCCAACTATAAATAAAGAGCAGGGCATTTCACCACCTATATCCCTAACTAATTATATCCCAAATCACTGCATACTGGGAGAGGGTAGGTTGTCACATTCATTCAAGTATTTGAGTTTGGAAGAATTGCTGCTATTTTGCAACATGAATAGTTGTACATAGTCCTGTTCTTTGACTCTCTGTCTTACTATATTCTGTGTGTTGGTGTACAGCAGTCTGATATATTAAATGACACCTGGGATACTCAATATGGTCTGCCTTAGAGGCATATATTTAAAAACAAAATTGAAGGTAACCACTAGATGATAGAAACAAATTGTGGACCTTAAAAGGCACGAAATTAAAATTTCATACTCTCCCAACCACCCACAAAGGATATTAGTCGTCTGTGTCACCACTAAATACCAGGGATAGACTTAAAAATAAAATAAATGGAAAAAAAGAAAGAAACAAAATACAAGGGTGGGGGAGGGATCTGAACCATGTAGACTTGACACAATACTAATTGGTTTGTTGTGGTGTAGGTAGAGTGAATCCTTTAGCTTGTGTACAGTGAGCTTTGAAGGTGTTTTTGTACCCTAAAACAGCCACACAGTGAATACTCAGAGTTCAGATCACAATTGTTTTATTTATTTTGTTAGCTTAGTTAGTCAGGGTGAGCAGGCAGCATGTCAGCAGAGGAGTATGGAAGGCTGACAAGGAGCCAGATGGCAGAGATGTGCCAGGCTAGAGGACTGGTGCATTGAAACCTGACTAAGGCAGACCTGATTGCAGCCTTGGTTACAGCTGCATCAGAAAACAGCAACCAGGAAGTCAATCATACTGGCAGTGGATGTGATTCCCTCGGAGAATGGACAGCTCAACCTTTCTGCAGTGGACTTAAAAATCTAGCTGGAGTTAAAGAGACTTGAGTTGGAGGCCAGGTGTGTGGAATTAGAAGCAAATGAGAGACTGCGATGTTTGCAGGCTGTGGAGAATGAGAAACTGTTACATCTGCAAGCTGAGGAACAAAAGAGATAGACGCAGCATGAGAAGGAGATGCTGACTCTTCGCCAGAGTTATGGAGGTAATGAGGAAGGGAGTAACTGGACCCCAGAAGCACAAAAGGTCAGTAAATTTCTTCTGCAGTTTAAAGAGGGGGATAATTTTGATAGTTTCATTCATATGTTTGAGTGAGTATGTAAATAGTATGAAGTTGACCAAGGGCTCTGGGTACGGTTCCTGACCCCCTTACTCCATGGTAAAGCTGTAACTCCATTAGCTAAAATGTCTGAGCTTGCATGGTTGATTATACTGCTGTAAAAATTGCCTTTAATACCTGTTTAAGCTAACACCTGAACCATATAGGAAAAAGTTTTGTGAGCATAGACGCAAGGTAGACAAAAGTGTGTGTGAATATGTTGCTGAATTGAGCACTTATTTCCATAGGTGGGTGAGTGGATGTCAGGTCACCACTTTTTAAGTGCTGGCAGTCCTTTTGGTGAGGGAACAAGCCCTTAGCACTTTGCCTGAGGACCTGAGAATCTGGTTAGCTGATAGACAATGTGCTACTTCAGATGAGTTGAGGAAGAAGGGAGACCTATACCTGGCAAGCAGGGCAGCCCTGCACAGGAAGAGGACCCCCAGTACTGCTCATGGGTCTAAAGGAACCCATGGTGGGCAGCACAGACTGCCCCAACAGAATCTGCCAGTAGCAGGGGAAGCCACTAGTCCAGGTACACATCCAGAAGCTAGGGTTAAATGTTTTGAATGCAACCAGTGGGGCCATGTGGCATACAGGTGTCCACGGAGGCAAGGTGGTGAACCAAAGGTGAGGGAGCCAGTAAGTGGGAAAGACAAAATGCCAATAGTAGGTTGTCTTGAGACAACAGGGGTACTAAACTACCATCCTGCAGGTGTCCTGATAGGGAAGGATTTGGATGAGGCAGTACCATGTTATTATGCAGTTACACGCAGTCAGGCTAGGAGACAAGCATGTGGGCCTGGTAGCCTGTGGGAGACCCAGACAGACTGCATACTTGCAGCCAGGACTGCTGAGGTGGTTTCTTCAGGAAGGGAGATACTCCGTAGCAGTGAGACTGAAGGTGAGCTACAGCTGCTTGTGGGTACTGATGGTCCCTTGGACAGAGTGACTGCAAAGGTAGAGGTGAGTAGTAGTACCCAGGCTGACAGTGAGGCACCACTGTCAGAGGATGCCAGACGTCCAGTGGAAGGGTTACAAGGAGAGAGTTGAGACAGGCTCAGCTGTCAGACCCTACATTGCAAGGCCTGAGGCAGGTAGCTAGAGAGGCACCTGATTCTCGAGGGAATGGGGAATCTGTATACTGGGACAAAGGGTTACTATACAGAGAGTGGACCCCTGAGGGAGGGCTAGAAGGTGATAGAGTACAGCAATTGGTGGTGCCTAGAGCCTACCATCTGACACTTCTAGCCATAGCCCATGATATTCCCTTTGCAGGTCATATGGGCATAAAATGTACAAAGAGGCATACTATGCAGAACTTCTATTGGCCTGGAATTTCCAGAGATGTAACAGGGTACTGCAAGACCTGTGAGCAGTACCAAAAGGTAGGCAAGGCAGGAGACAAGATGAGAGCTCCTTTGATGCCTTTATCTGTGATTGAGGAGCCATTTCAGAGGGTAGCTATGAATATTGTGGGTCCTCTGAGTACCCCAAGTTCCACAGGGAAAAACTATATCCTAGCGGTACTGGATTATGCTACACAATACCATGAGGAGTGGCTTTGTCCTCTTTTGAGGCAGAGAAGGTGGTAAATGCTTTGTTAGAGATTTTCATCAGGGTAGGTTTTCCCAAAAGAAATACTGACGGACAGAGGTGCCAATTTCATGTTAGACCTGCTGGCTTGTCTATGGAAGTCCTGTGGGGTGAAGCACATGAAGACCACCCCCTACCATCCCCAGACAAAAATGGTCTTGTTTAGAGGTTAAACTCTACAATCAAGTCCATGCTATGGACATTTGCAGATCAGTTTTAGAGGGAGTGGGACAAATATTTTCCCCATCTGTTGTTTGCTTATAGAGAAGTTCCCCAGGCAGTGGCGGCTGGTGACCTCAAATCACAGGGGGGCTGCAGGAGACAGCTGAATGGGTGGGGTCAAGGAGAGGGGGTGTGGTCAACCAGAAAGGGGAGGAGCTATGCACAAAACCACAAAAAACTAACTTTAATTAAATACGCTGCCCTGGGTGGCAAACCATCATTATGAAAGTCCAATCAAGACAAAAATAAGTGTAGAAGAATAAAAATATTTCAATGCATTGGCTGCATGACAGCTTACTTAATATCTAGATGGAAACAAAAGGTTGTGAGGCATGAAAAAATAAATTACTTTTTAAATACATTACTGGAATGCCAGTCAAAATCAAGTATAAGAAAAAACAGAAGCACTCAATTCAAACCACTTCTCCTTGCACTGTAGTTCTAATTATAATATATTCAGCTTTATTAAAGTACCAAGTAACATGCTGAAAGTAGAAATATATGTGATGCCCCCACTTGTAAAAATGTTTCTTATCCAAAAAAGACCTGCTGCCTGACAACTTGTTTCATGGGGAAAACATAATAAAAGTAAAAAATGAAAAGCAAACAAGAAACAAGCTCAAGATACATTGCTTAAAGGATTATTGTACAGGTTATGGACCACACATGATTGGCATTCTGTTTAGTTTACGGGTAAAGTCTGTAGAGATGACTGGAAGTCTCCAACAAGTGTAATGAGCTTTTTAAAATAATGGAATCCTGTCCTTTAATACTCAAGGCTTATACATTATCTAGTCAAGTATTCTCTGCATGGCAACAACAGAAAGGCTTTCAATGTTGGCAATTCTTTAACAGTATGCTTATTAAAGCTTACTTGCATCTTACGATCTCAGACAAGCTTACCTTATGGTCATTAAAGCATTGCTACTTAAACACAGAGCAACAGGCACTTTGAGTAATAAGCATAAATCTGAGTAATAAGCATAAATCAACAGTACAAAATATGACAGAAACCAGACCATTCTGCAAAATCAAGGACAGATGAAAAGCCACTGTAGTACTTATGCAGTGTGTCCTCCCCATCCAAGGTAGATACAACTACTCCTTGCCTTGCTTGGACACATCCAGAGTCACTACATGGGGTGCAACAAGCATGTCACAATTTGAAATCTCTCTGGCTGACTGTGATGGCCCTGACACATTTGTCATACCTCTCAAACTCAAGAGCAAGAAATCTGGACAAAGCCATACGCAGAAGTGGGACAAAGGCCCAAAAATAAGGACAATGTTTAAATATTGCTTTAATAAACTTAGAAAGATAATAGAATAGGTATTGCATTAGTATGAATTTTCTGAAGGGTATAAAATCTGAAACTCAAATGTCTGTCATTTTCTTTTTTTTTAAAACAAGTTTATTGTTTTTAACATACAAGAAAAATATCATAACAATTTTATACAAGTAATTAAAATAGATATGATTATAACATTCAACAAAACAACCAAAGTATTTACAAAGACATCCACTACAATCAGATCAATTAATTAAACTAAAATACCATGCTGTTGAAGTTAAGATTTTTTTAACAAGTTTTGTAAATTATCCCATACAATATAATAAGATGTTTTTCTAGTAGTTCTTGACTTTATTGTATTCAATTCCATATGGCACACTATATTCATAACATTTTTAAATTCATTGAACGAAGGAGGTGTATCTGAAATCCAATTTCTGGTTATTATTTTTCTAGCCACTGCTAGAATAGACCATAACAAGGGAAGCTTAACCTTTTTAACACTTTGAGGTACAGGTTTGTTGAATAATATAAGAGATTTAGAAATAATGAAATTATCTGTAAAAAGAGCCTGCAAAAATTCATTAATTGACTTCCAATATTCTTTCAATTTTATACAGTCATAAAACATATGAGCCCAGTCTGCATTAATTTCTACATTACATCTCTTACATAGATTATCTTTATTATTTATTTTATTCATCATCAAAGGTGTATAAAAGGATCTATGTAAAAATTTCCATGTAAAAGGTCTCCAGACAATGGAAGACGTAATTGTATAGGCAGATTCCAATATATATTGTTTATCTTGTTGATTTGGTGGATCACCATTAATGGAAATGAAATAATTCCAGTAGGTATCTACACTGTAAAAGGTTTCTTGTCTGATAATTTTATGTATGTATGAAAGCTTACCTTTATCAGAAACTTTATGTTGTAAATTTAATATCAAGTAATCAATCAGTGATGGGATAGAGTCTTTAACTGTTATAGACATTAGATCTATTTTATCAATGAGGTGTTGTCTAAAGGTCTGAACCTCTAACCAGCAAGTTTCTCTTAGATCAAATTCTTGTTTTAAGAAATCTAGATTTTTAACTTTATTATCAGATATCAACTGATACCAGTACTTTAGATCATTATCTGTAGCTAAATGAGTTCCTTCAGAAGTGGATGACAAAAGCATACGTATACATTATAGGAATATAATAAAATTCCATTCCTTATATTTAGGATGCATGAATATAAAGTTACGATAGCTAATAATAATGTTTAATGGGTAACTAACTATATGTTTAGGTGTAATAGGTGAAGTACAAAATTCTTTTAGTAACCATAACATGGAGTTATTTACAATCATATTTTTATTTGTTAAGGAGATTTTCATGAAGTGAATACTAATTAGCTCCCAGTAATCTTTCCATTTTGCAACATATGACTGATCTATTAATAAAGTAATAACTTTTACAATAGAAGAGATAGTATATAAATTAAAGTCTGGAAAAGAAATACCCCCTTGAGACCAGCCATTAGTATGTTTCTTTAATGCAATCCTAGGTCTATTAGGTGCCCATAGGAAATTTAACATTAGTGTATTCAATTTCTTGATAATTATTTTTGTAGGTGGGAGTATTATTGATTGTATTAAGTATAATATCTTGGGGAATATTATCATTTTAATAATTGTAAGTCTCTTCCATAGTAAAAAACATATTATTCCAGGTATTGAAAATATTTTGTATATTAAGAAGACAGGTATTATAATTATTATGTATAATAGATTTAATATCTTTAGTTAATATTATACCTAGATAAGTTATCTGACCTGAATTGGGTACATATTTAATAAAATCAGTAATGAGAACATTTTTCGTGTATATATAGGTAGTATTTTAGTTTTTTCTTCATTGAATATTAAACCAGAAATACTTTTAAAATTCATCATTTTATCAAATAGAGACTGCATAGAAGAATTAGATCCTGCTGATGTAATTAGAACATCATCTGCAAAGAGTTGAATTTTAGATGTTGTATTTTCATCTATTTCAAATCACTCTATGTCAGTACTGTTTCTGATCAAATTAGCCCAAGGCTCCATTATTAAAGTGAATAATAGTGGAGAGAGTGGACACCCTTGTTTTGTACCTTTAAAAATGGGTATTTTTTGTGAGACATATGCTCCTATCTTAATATAAGCCAGTGTTCCTTTGTATAGATGCTCAATTAGATTTACAAATGCATCTGAGAAGTTTGTGCACTTCAGTAAGGTAAACAGGTAATCCCAACTAACTGAATCAAATGCTGAACTTATATCAAGACTAATAAGTGTTAAATCTTTCTTTTTCCTATTTGCAAAATCAATTAATGTTAGAGTTCTCCTTATATTATCAAAAGTATTTCTATTTACAATGAAGCCTGTCTGATCTATATCTATAATGCCAGGGATGATTGCCTTCAATCTATCAGCAAAAATACTCATAAACATTTTATAATCAACATTAAGTAATGAGATGGGTCGATATGAAGTACATCTAGTTGGATCTTTATTAGGTTTTAAAATTGGTGAAATAAATGTATATTGCCAAGATGGGGGGGTTATTAGCTCATTTTGGGCCAAAATAAAAACCTTATGTATTAATGAGTATGTACTTTTAGAAAGGATTTTATATATCTCTGGTATAATACCATCATTACCTGGTGCTTTTTTTGATTTAAGCTTGTTTATTTGTGTAACAACCTCTGTATATGAAATACTTTTATCCAATAGTTTAATCTGTTGTTTATTAAGTTTTTTATTCATGTTTGTGGTTATAAATTCCTTTATTTTATCTTTAGGTTCCATGCTAATGTTATTATGATTAATTTTGTGAAAGTGATTTCTAAATTCATCTAGTATTTCTGGTAGACTAGAAACATTCTTCTTTTTCCTTAGAGAAAAGATTTCTTTGATATGATTTTGCTTATTCAACCTTTTTGTTTTATTTTTAAGTCTATGTAAGTATTTGGGGCTTATTGAGTAAGACAGAAACTTGTATTTCTCTAAAGTTATTTTAACTTTATGAGTTAAAATTTCTTTGTATTTCTCATTTAGTTTGTTTATTTCTTCAATGACTTTCTTATCCATAATATTTTCTTTATTATTATGTTTATAAGAGTCTAGTTTACTTTGAATATCTAATAATTCCTTATCCCAAGATTTCCTTTTATTATTATACCATCTGATACTTTGTCCATATAGATATGATTTTAAAGCATCCCAAACATAAACAATGGAGACTTCAGGAGTATTATTTATGTCTAGAAAATGTTGTACTTCTGAAAGTATATATTCTTTATAGTCTTTTAGTTGAGTTAAGTATGCTGGTATCCTTTCGATCTGAACATTGTGAGTATTTTTTATCATGAACTCAAAAACAATTGAATTATGATCAGATATAGGGCATGAAATGATTTTAGAGTTAATTAATTCTGTTACCATCTGGTTAGAAATAAAGACTCTATCTATTTTTGAATAAGTTTTATATCTGTTAGAAAAAAGGTGTATGGTAATGATTTTGAGTCTATGTGATTATTAATATCATTTAAATGATAAGAATTAGCAAAATCCTTTAAATGTTTTGCATTAGATGTAATTTTCCTTTTTCCTGCAGTGGTAGTGTCATTTTCATGTAGTATACAGTTAAAGTCACCAGCTAAAATAATATCTCCTATAGAGAATGATATGATCTTATCAAGATGGCATTTCACGGTATTAATACCAATTCCAGGTATCCAATATACATTGATTAATGTATAAGTTTTCCCATTAATTTGTATTGTAACCATACAAAACATTCCTTTATCATCCTGATAAGACTTAATAGTTTTAGGAATGGGCATACTTTTATTCCATAAAATAGCCACTCCTCTTTTTTTCTGAGTGTGCTCTGAACTAACCAATACTGTATATTTGTTTGTGGCTAGTTTATCAATATCTTTTTTCAAGAGATGTGTTTCTTGAAGGAAGACTAAGTTGCCCTTATGTAAATTAATGTATCTTACTAGGCTTGCCCTTTTACATGGATTATTCAGTCCATTAATGTTTAAAGAAATTCCTTTTAGAGAAGTCATTTGGCATTTTTAAAACATAAAAAACTTATGATCAAAATAACAATTAACAAAATAAGTAATGTTATACCTCCTCCTTTAGGTGTACCTTTAGATATAGCTGTATTTATTGAATCTCTTATGGGATTTTGTATAAGGTTCAATTTTGTCTGTAGTGACAATTAGCTTACAAAATGTATTGTGGATGTCAGAACTATATACATACAACAGTGAACAAGAGAAAATATTGTAAGGATCAAACCTTGCACCCAGCCTAGAGTTAAAAACTCCAACTTAGAGTAGTACATACTACTCAAGTTAACCCCCTACCCTAAGCAGCAGTACCTCAGCTACCACCTTATCAATTTAATATTTGTTATATTTAACTTAAATTAACAACTTTCAATTAGATTATCTGGTAAGACGAAACTACGCATATGATAAAACAGCATCGTATAAACTAAGAGAAACTTTTTTTAAAAAACAATTCATACTACTATATACATCTATTTAATATAATACATTTATATTCAAATAGCATTCAAATAAACTTGATATTAGGAACCAAGAGGAGAGAGAGAAATAAAAGACGTTAGAGAGGGAGAGAGAGTGAAAAAGAAAGAAAAAAAAAGGGAGGGCATATCTACATATTAATTTATTCAAAGTTTGTAAAAAAAGTTCTAATGTTCATTTAAATCAATAGCTTTGGCTAATATGGTTCAGACATTACATATATTAAGATGTACCTATTTTCTATCATGTAAATGCAGTTAGCTTCTAAAAGACTTTAAATTACTTGTATCAGAGCTTTTTTCTCATACTTATTATTGTCAGTAAAATAAAATATTATATTTATAGAAATTATAAATCATACTGCATAGTTATGTAAATTCTCAGAAACACTTGCATTATTGTGAAGAAAGCCATCTGTATTTTGTATATCTAAACTGCTGCTTTAAAATATGTCATATGACAACTTCTTCCAGAATAGAATCATAAAGTTATTTATGCTTGTCAATCAGATAAATCAAATGAATTATAGCAATGTATATGTTTAAATCATAAGTTTTTTACATACATTAATATGCTGCAGTCAAGTAAACTTTCAAAAACACTTGCATAAATGTTTCACTTTCTATGCCTTCTAAAATATCACATTTGCTTACTATGAGAAACTGCATAATTTAAAATCATTATAACTTACATATTTTATAAATTATAACATAAATAATTAAGTAATTATATACAATAACTCGCATTTAAATGTTAAAGAGTTCATTTTCCATCGCAGAGTCGCATTTGCAGCAGTTCTACTTCCGGGTAGAGTGTTCTTCATGAATCTGCGATGTGTCAGTGTGAATTCTGGGGTCAAAGTTCAAATTGACTGCTTTCAGCTTCTTTGCGTGAATTCTGAGTGATGAAGCTTTTAAAACAACTCGAGGACACTGTTCACGAGGTAACCCACATCCCAAATTGTCTCCCTTAACATTTTGGCGGGAATTTTGTAAAAACAAGTGACTGACATTCATTTAGCAGTATAAATGAAGCTAAACATAGCAAAACCTTCGCGAAGCATTTTACAAGTTATTACAGCCTCTATGAAAGTGAAACTAAGCCCAAAGTTATTAATATGTAATAGAACTAATTATTTTTGTCCCAATTCAATTTTTATACAAATCTTATTATTTACTGTACCTGTATAATCAAAAGCATGTCAATATATTAATATGAAAGAGAATAAAGAGAAAGAACAGAGAAAAGAAAAAAAGAGAGTAGAAAATAAAAGAGAGTAAAAGTAAAGATAGAAAAATGTAAAAGGAAGCTATAAAAAGTATTTACAGTGGAATATTACTTACTGTTTATATTAATAAAGATGGAAATGAAACATATTATTTACTATTATTTAGTTCTAATTATTATTAATTAAAGCATGACAAATTATTTGTAAACAAGCATAAGCAATATAATCAAGGAAGTATAATTAGCAATAGCATTTAAACAACATATAAACTTTTTTACAAGGAATAAATAAGTTATTATTCCATTTATCATATTTTCATTACACTTCTCTCCCTGCCCTCCCCCACCCCTTACCCACTGCATAATCTAAATAGAATGTCATTGTTTAAAATAAAGAAAAAGAAGAGAAGAAAAAAAAAAGAAGAAAAAAAATGTATCAAGTTACTAACCTTAATTCTCTTTGTCAGAAAGAGAAACATATTGAATGATAGCTTGTTATTAGTTCCTCAGATATTATGACTGATTATGAAACAAAACAGTTCTTTGTACACAGAAAATAACTTTGATTAAATCTTTTTCAGAATATTTGTGGCTTTCTGAAAATGCAGTAACTATATTTAAAAAGATTAATAATGAAGAAATATAATGAAAGAAAAAAAAAAACATAGAACAAGTCATTTGTTTTTTAGTCTCTTCTTCTTCTCTGAAGTCTTCCACGAAATGTCAGTTGCCAACCTCTTTAATGAAGGACTAGCCCATTTCATTTCCTCTATTTTATCCAAAATCTTATTTTTTTTGATAAACAGCAATGCAGAGTCTAAGTCATCAAAAATTTTAGGACCATCGGGAAGGAAGATTTTTAGCTTGGCAGGAAACAGAAGGTAGGTTTTAAACTGTGCTTTTTTAAGCTCCCTTATTAAAGGCAGAAAAACTTTTCTTTTAGTTATTACCAAGGAAGAGTAGTCATTGTCAAAATGCACAGTTGTCTCATTAATCTTAACAGGAGCTTTAGCCCAAGCAGATTTAAGAACCATCTCTTTATCAAAAGATGATAGAAATCTAACTATAACTGATCTAGGATACTTTTTGTTAGAGTTAGTATTAGCTATAGATCTATGGGCTCTTTCGATACCAAAAGAGAATGCTTGTGGTAAGTCTAAAGTTTTAGGGAGCCATGTTGTTAAAAAAGAAGTAATATTGTTACCTTCAATATTTTCTGGCAGTCCAAAAATCCTAATGTTATTGCGCCTAGATCTATTTTCCAGGTCATCAAGCTTTGTTTGTAGATGTGTATTTTCTTTCAGCAAAAACTCAGTGTTGATTTCCTCTTCTTGGATTCTACTTTCCATGTCATTTACAGTCTCTTCTATGTCTGTAATCTGGATCTTCTGTTGTTGCAAGTCTATATGTAACAAGTCTATTTGTTTTGTAGTTTTTTCTATGAAGGTATCAATTTTAGTATCCAGTTTATCCATCTTGGCAGTAAGTTGCTGGATTGTAGATATCAGAGACTGAAGTTCTTTCTTGATGCTGGAGTCTTGAGAATTTGTCTTACTGGAACTCATTTCAAACAGAGAGACTGACAGGAAAATTTCCAAGATGATTTCTGACAGGAATATTATTAAAAGTTCCTTTCTTTTTTAGATATAGTTCAAGAAATAGATAAAACAAACATATTTAGAAAGAAAATTACTTCATAAATTAATTTTTTAAGTAATTATTTCCTGTCAGTGCAGTGAAATTGGTGGAGCTGAAGAAATCTGCTGCTATCCTGTGTTTATCCTTGGCCACGCCCCCCATGTCTGTCATTTTCTAACTTCAGTCTTTAGTGATTTGTCACTAACTTGCCAAAAAACACAACTGTATGAAAAATGGACCAAAAATGTGATGCAAAAATATAAAATAGACACACAATACAGCTGCTACCTGTCAAAGAAGGGACACTTTAATATTAGTACTGCTACCTTGAGTAGCTGACAAAATAAAAGAATCTACATGCATTTCAAGTAATCTATAACTTTGATTATTACAGTTATTTCTTAATTGTAAACCCTCCATGTTTTCTTCCAAAATTGCTATTTTGCGGAGGGATTATTAGGGGGAAGAGCAACATTTTGAGCCAAAAATTGGGGACAGTTGAGAGGTTGGCTATGCCTAATTCTATAAAGCAATTTATTTGCATGTACCTCTCAACCTGTTAATGCAGTAAATCTGAACAAGGCCAAATATATTGGGGGCACATACAAAACAGTACTAAAAATTGCTCTTGCATAAATTGAGACAGTTGATAGAACAGCTCTTACTTTAACATGCATTTTTCTGAAGGTTATGAAGTCTGAAACTTATTATTTAGTGACTTAATTCCTAAATGATTTGCCAGAAAACTACAAATTTTATGAAGAACAAACCAAAAATAAGAAGCACAAATCTATTCATTCTTTGAAAATCTGGACAGTTGGGAGGTATAGTTCAGCTGGGCCTGTCTGAGTTTGCTGCCCTTCCCCCCTGACAAAATAATGGTTGAATGGAGCCTCTGCAGCCATTCCAATGAACCATTACTTGGCTATTTCACTCCATTTACCATACACACTAATGTGCATACTGCTTTACTTCTATGATGAGTTGGACTTCATTTGAAAGTTTTATTTTGTATTTTACAGCACAAACACTAAGTCATCTGTTAAACAAAGCAATGCAGTCTCACAATGAAAACTTAGCATTAAAACTTCTCTGCCCTTGAAACTCACATTAATTGAAACAGCATTGAAACCCACATTCAAAGAAAATACATTTTGCCAGTGGCAGATAAAGATTAATTTTGGGCTGTTTTAGGCCCCTTGCATATGAAACATACATGTGCTCTTTGATACACCTTCCTCATTGTACTAAAATTATATTCCTTGTACAATGCAGTATACTTGTTAGAGGGTGTTTTAAATTTGTTTTGAACATTTTTCCAGTAAGCAATGAAACAAACCATATGCACCCATAATGGCAAAACTGCCCAGTTGAGAACATTTATCATAAAAAAGTCTACTCAGACTTCCACAGTCCACCATTATTAGTAAATATACACAATTCTACAGTCCACCATTATTAGTAAATATACACAATTCCACAGTCCACCATTATTAGTAAATATGCACAATTCTACAGTCCACCATTATCAGTAAATATGCACAATTCTACAGTCCACCTTTATCAGTAAATATGCACAATTCTACAGTCCATTATCAGTAAATATGCACAATCTCTGAAGTAAGACATCTAAATAATTCCACATTAAAGAAATCTGTAACTAATGAAGCGGTTGCTGCTAGCAATCACCTTTATATTTCATGGTTTCATCGAAAAATAAAGTGTCTGTTGCCCCTCAGGAATAAATTGCCTATATTACATTAAAAAATGATAAGCTAGTAATAATATTGCAAGAAGAAATGGATGGCAAACTGATAACAGACTCATAGTTAGCATCTTCACCAAGGAGAACATTCTCAGTGCAGCATCCACCTTGTGGGAGTAGAACCCACAGCCTTCTGCATCAAAAGCAAGTACACAACCTGTTGTGCTATAGTATTAACTAGGCAAAGTACTAAACTTCTATTCCCCTGCAGCTCTCAGCTCCTTGTAAAATCTACTCAATACTCAACTGCATCTCAACCAGCTCAAGAAAACTGGAAAAAGCCAAAATGTATTGGGGGTCAAAAGCCCAAAACCAGGGACACATTAAACATTGCTTGTATAATCTTGGAAAGTTGCTAGAATAAAATGTTGTGTTGCCACCATACATTTTACTGCCAAGGTCCCTGAGCAAAAACAGTCAGAGTAACATACCACTATGCCACATCAGCTGCTTTGTAAAGAGAGGAAGACTGAAACTTAAATGGCTATCATTTAGTGAATTCAGTTCTCACCATAGCTGTCAACCTCTTAGTACAAAACACCTGGACAAACCCAGTAATGAGGGAATACAGCCCTCAAACATATTCAGTGAATTCATTTCTTGCCATAGCTGTCAACCTTAGCACAAAAACCTGGACGAAGCCAATAATGGGGGAATACAGTCCCAAAAACAGGGACAAATTTAAAATATTCATCTTATAAACTTAGAAAATTGCTAGAAAAAAAAGGTTGTGCTACTATGTATTCTGAAGAACATGAAGTTTGAAATTCAAATGCCGGTCAATTTTACTGCTGACAGAACAAAAACAATTTTCAGCAGAGACGCAGGGATTAATACTGCAGACACATCTTTGTAAAATGACAGGGCACCAGAGCAAATCCACACAAAAATAGGGAGGAGATGCAGACTCCACACAGAAGCCACCCCAACCAAGAATCAAACCAGAAAACCTATAGCTGTGAGACAACAATACTACCACTGCACCATCAAATATGCAAGGAATTAAACATTCAGAAACCTGAAGTCTTAAATTCAAATGCCTGTCAATTTTACTGCGGACAGAATAAAAACAATTTTCAGCAGAGACGCAGGGATTAATACTGCAGACACGTCTTTGTAAAATGGCAGGGCACCAGAGCAAATCCACACAAACACAGTGAGGAGATGCAGACTCCACAAAGAAGCCACCCCAACCAAGAATCAAACCAGAAAACCTATAGCTGTGAGGCAACAATACTACCACTGCACCATCAAATATGCAAGGAATTAAGCATTCAGAAACCTGAAGTCTGAAATTCAAATGCCTGTCAATTTTACTGCAGACAGAACAAAAACAATTTTCAGCAGAGGCGCAGGGATTAATACTGCAGACACATCTTTGTAAAATGGCAGGGCACCAGAGCAAATCCACACAAACACTGGGAGGAGATGCAGACTCCACACAGAAGCCACCCCAACCAAGAATCAAACCAGAAAACCTATAGCAGTGAGGCAACAATACTACCACTGCACCATCAAATATGCAAGGAATTAAACATTCAGAAACCCTTAAGTCTGAAATTCAAATGCCTGTCAATTTTATTTAACATTTTTTAATCAGGACAGTCTGACTTGGAACAAAAAAACAATTTTCAGCAGAGGCCCAGGAAGAAATAATGCAGACATGTCTTTGTAACATGGGAGGACACAAAAGCAAACCCACACAAACACAGGGAGAAGATACAGACCCCACAAAGAAGGAACCCCAGCCAAGAATCAAACCTGAGAACCTGCAGCTGTGAGGCAACAATGCTACTACTACACCATCAAATATCAAGCATTGCAATATTTACAAACCACAGATATTATGAGGAACAGATCAGATCGAATATGAGGCAAAAATCTGCATTTTTTTACAAATGGTGGTGGGTAGGGAACTCAAGTCTTTAACACCTGCATACAGGGTACAGGGTTCAAGCCTGAGGTATTCCCTACCACACCACCATGAGCACCTGGGGCATTTACACACACACACACACACACACACACACACACCCAGTATAACAAAGCACCATACACACAAAGTCAATCCAGTAAAACAAAGCACCATACACACAAAGTCAATCCAGTAAAACAAAGCACCATACACACACACAAAGTCAATCCAGTAAAACAAAGCACCATACACACACCATAAAGTCAATCCAGTATAAACATTGTAAAGTAAAAAGCACCATACACTTACCTGAATATATCCAGCTAACGTACATCCTGCCCGTGCAATACTCCAAAGACCTGTGAGATCCCAAGCAAGGCTCCTTCCCGACGAGTAATCCCAGCGAGTCTGTGCACTTTAAAAGTGCACAGACATCTCCTTGTGTCCCTCTATGGGAACTGCCGGACTGCCTTGAGCATGCGCATAGACCGACAGTAGTCGGGACTACTGCGCATGTGAGAAATTTAAAAAATATTTTTTTTTTCTATTTTTTATTTTGAGGGGGCTGCAGTCCAGCAGCCCGATGCCACGAGCCGGCCCTGTCCCCAGGAATCCACAGGTTTTTCACCCTTTGAGTTGCTGTATGGGCATAGGGTAAGGGGACCTCTAAATTTAATTCGAGATGAGTGGAAGGTGAGTGTGAGTCTCACAAGGGGTATGTTGTGGCATAAGTCCTAAACCTCAGGACAAGGCTCAGGGAATCTGGCAGAAGCCCAACAACAGAAAAAGGTGTGGTATGACAGGAATGCTCGAGCTAGAGAGTATGCTATGGGGCAGTAGGTAATGGTTCTCATTCCAGTGAGACACACCAAGCTGCAAGCAGCTTGGGAGGGAGCCTACAAGGTGGTAAGAAAGGTAAGTGATGTTAACTACATGGTGTAACTGCTAGGCAGATGGCAGGGGCACAAATTGTACCATGTTGACATGATGAAAGCTTACCATGATAGGGAGGCCCTTGTGCTGAGCATTTGCAGTAGATTGCAGGGAGATCTGGGGACTGATCTCCTCAGTGAGGCTTGGGCTGATACCTCAGTGGAAGGGGTAGCAATGTCCCAGCAGCTATCCCCTACCCATGTTCGAGAAATCCGAGCAGTGTTGCAGGAATTTGGGGACATGTTCACTGGGAAACCAGGGTACACCCACCTAGTGCAGCACCAGGTGGATACAGGACCCCAAAGGCCTATTAGGCAGGCCCCTTATAGGATGCTTGAGAGAGTCAGACAGACCCTGAGGGAAGAAGTACAGGAAATGTTGGAACTAGGGGTGATTCAAGAGTTCAACAGTCCCTGGGACTCCCCAGTGCTGGTGCCAAAAAAGGATGGCAGCACCAGGTTCTGTGTGGACTACAGGAAATTAAATAGTCACACAGAGTCAGATGCTTATCCCATGCCTGGGACAGATGAGGCCCTAGAGCAGCTGGGTAGGGCTAAGTATCTTACCAAGGGTTACTGGCAGGTATCCTTGACTCCCAGTGCTAGAGAGAAGTCAGCCTTTGTGACTCCTTTTGGCTTGTATGAGTTCACATAGATGCCCTTCGGGATGAAGAATGCCCCAGAGACTTTCCAGAGGCTGGTAGATTGTATCCTAGCAGGAGCAGGAGGGTTTGCTCTTGCTTACCTAGATGATATTGCCATCTACAGCCATTCCTGGCCAGAGCACCTTCAGCATGTCAGGGAGGTACTAGGCAGACAACAGAGGGCAGGGTTGACCATTAAGTTGAGCAAATGTCAGGTGAGTATGGCAGAGGTCTCCTACCTAGGACATAGAGTGGGGAGTGGTAAGATAAGGCCAGAACCTGCCAAAGTGGAAGCCATTCAGGCATGGCCAACACCTGTTACTAAAAAGCAGGTGAGGGCATTTTTAGGGACAGCAGGGTACTACAGAAAGTTCATCCCCAGTTATAGTACCATAGCTGCTCCCCCTCACAGACCTGACAAGGGAGAACAGGCCAGATAAGGTAGTGTGGACCCAAGCATGTGAGCAGACATTCCAGAAGCTTAAAGAAACTTTGGGAGGACCCCCTGTGTTAGCCATTCCAGATTAAAGCAAAGAATTTGTTGTGCAGGTGGATACTTCAAACCATGAGGTGGGGGCTGTACTTAGCCAGATTTCTTCAGAGGGGGAAGAGCACCCAGTGGTTTATCTCAGTCACAGGCTACAAACCAGGGAGGAATGCTATGCAGCTGTAGAAAAGGAATGTCTAGCCATAGTGTGAGCACTGCAAAAACTTCAGCCTTATCTGTATGGAAGAAAAGTCACTGTTATGACAGATCACAACCCTCTAACATGGTTAAACAGAGCCAGTCAGCAAAATGCCAAGTTGCAAAGATGGAGCCTGGGGTTGGAAGCATATATGTCAGTGTAGCACCGCAGTGGGATTAGCAATGCCAATGCAGATGGGCTCTCAAGACAAGGAATAGAGTGAGGTACAGACAGATAGACCTAACCCTCTCAAGCGGTGTTTCTCAAGGGTCACTTGAAAAACTAGCTTGAGTTCACTGGGGGTGTGTGTGTGTGAAGACTGGTAGAGATGGGTGAATGCTGCCAGCCTAGCCAGATAAAATGTTATACATAATTCTATCATTTGTAAATATGAATGTGAATCACAGGCTTGTTGAACTTAAAACAATGTGGCAACACTGCCCTCTGCTGTAAAGAAAACTAAGTCAAGCATTTCTTGTTGGTCCTTTGAAATTAAATTTACTTTGTCTGTTCCTTTGAAGTTAGAATTTGGAGTTGATGAGTCTGGAGTAAGCATCCTGCCTATTGTTTTAAGGCCAAAGTTAATGACCAGAATTTACATATGGAATGTCCTTTATTGCTCTAAGTATAAAATAATGTAAATGCAGTTTCTGTCAGCCTGGGAACACCAGGAAAGTATAAAAGATGATGTAATGTTTAGCAGGACTGCAGTTTCAATTTAAACGGTGAGAACCAGAGATTATTAAGCATTTTTGACTTGACTATCCAACTCACAGCACTCTGCCTTGCTCTATAAGTAAGTTATTTTAGAAGTGTGTTTTCTTTTAGGAAGACATAGAAATTAGAAAGATTAGACTAAGTGTTTTTCTGTGATGTCAGAACTGTACTACTGATTTATTTTAAGTATTTCTGTGTGATCTCTGAACTTTTGACTAGCACTGAATAATAGAAAGTATTGTCTTGTGGTTTTAATTATTTATTATTAAATATTTTAAAGCCTTTTAACTGTGGCTGGTTTTGTGTAGAGATAGTTTAAGCTCTAGCCTGTTTCAACAAAAAAAAAATTCTATCTTGTTTGCTTGTTTCCCACCTTTCCTAGCCAGTCCATATCCCAGGCTTTACTTGTCTCAGGACTTTATTTTCTGTGTTCAGAGCTATCCAGACCTTGCTGTGGTAGAGGGAAGTCATACTGCTTACCAGTGGGAGTGGTGAGCATTGTACTGCCTATCTAACGCTAGAGGAGTGGTTTCCAGCTCTGAAATTGTAATTTTATTAGCCTGTTTGGGCTGATTTCTATCCCTTTCAACTTTCTGGCTTAAAAACTCATGTGTCTGCACATTTTTCGCATCGTGCAGCACTGCAAGGCTACAGTTAAACTATTCCAGGTGCCAGAAAGTCTGCTCTTCAAATTTTCCCTTAGAACTAGCTGGTTTCTCAGTAGTAGCACTAAAATCTGAACCCCTGTGACTAGCACTTGCTCTAGAACCTGCTGGAAAGCACTAGGAAGCCTGAAACTGATACAAGCACTCAGCTCTCCTTGTCAATAAGGAGAAATTAATCATAGGCACTAAGCCTATAATTGCAAAGTACCTTGCAAAGGTAAGGGAAAACAGCTCTTAAACTTTACAAAAAAGCACCTAAACAGGCATGTCCAAGGGTCAGCTTCCAGTGATTTCTCCTGTCCACCTGGTGAATCTGGGCATACTGGGGTGGCAACTACCTCATGTACACAGACAATCCTCTCCTCCTACCACCGAACACTACAACCTGCGAGAGATGCACTTACATAGCCAAACTGGAAGCAAAGCTCTCTCCGGCCAAGATTGTGCTAGACAGTCAAGAGGAAAAGGTTAACACCTGCATTACACCTCAAGCAACTCATAGCCCTTCAAAACCCACACCATCAACACCCACACATAGCAACACTAAACCCACATATGTGGAGGCCCTTAACATTAACCTGCCCAAGCAACAAGGACCTCCGAAGCTGAAATGCGTCAAACACCAGTCACAACCAAAGTGACACATAGCTCACAACACCAGTGTGCCACCCAGCAACAGCCCCTAAGGCAAGACAATGTACCCAACACTTTAGTCATAGGTGACTCTATAGTCAGGCACACAGATGTCCCACTCACCAGGCTGAACAAGGAGAAAATTACAGTCAGCTGCCTGTTGGGTGCCAGGATCCGCCACATAAGCATGTACTCAAGTCACTCCACAACAAGTACAAATACAACTCTGTCATTGTCCATGCTGGAGTGAATGACTTGAGATGTACCTCCCTGGACTACATGAAAAGAAACATGGAAGAGCTCCTGGATCATATGATCCTGGCAGGTATGACCCTAGCCCTGAGTAACATCTTGCCTTCACGCAGAATGATACCACAGTATAAAAACAAAATGATTGACTTCAACAATTGGCTAAGCTTCTGGTGTCATTCCAAGGGGATCCAGTATTTGTCTGCCTGGGAAGACATGATTGACAAACCACGATGCTTTGCCAGAGATGGTCTGCACCTGCCACCCCTGGGATTTAGGTTACTGGTTAAAGCTCTTGCCACCCCTATAGTGCCTTTTTAAGGCAAGGTTCAAAGGATAAAACCACCACCATAACAGATACAAGCATGCAAAATCTGAAGGTAATGATACTCAATGCTAGAAGTCTAAACCTCAAAATGCACTCTCTCGAGGCACTCCTAAAAATGGAGAACATCGATATCTGTGCAGTAACTGAGACCTGGTTCAAGGCTCCAGAGAGCACCCCTGCAATACCAGGCTACAATTCTTACCACAGTTTTCGGCCACAAAACCAAGACTGAAACACTAAAGGTGGAGGAGTGTCCATATTCACCAAGGATATTCACACCTCCAGGCTAGTTGCCCAACACAATGCATCTGAAATTCTCCAGGTGCAACTAACACTAGGTAAGACTGCAATCCAAATTGTAGCTTGCTACAGATCCCCCACCATGCCCCAAGATTCTCACTACACCTTTCTAAACATGCTGGAAAATATTAAGATACATCCAAACACCGTAATACTGGGTGATTTCAACTACCCTGCCATTAACTGGGAAAACTACTCTGGTACCAACTGCTTTTCCCAACGGTTCTTGGAATTCATAAATTCCAGCGCCCTGGATCAACTAATCCATTGTCCCACCAGGGGCTCCAATATCCTAGGCCTGGTCATTACCAACATGGGAGATAGATGCTCCACACCAGTGGTCACCCCCTCATTGGTCAGGTATGACCATAAGCAAATCACCATTGACATCCACATCCCACCCCCACCCCTCAGTAAGGAAACCTCCTTAAAAAATGTCTCCAAAGCCAACTTCATGCTACTGAAGTCAGAAGTGACAAACTTCACGACACTCACACAGACGGGATCTGGAAGTTCAATTGCAGAATCCCACACTAAGGCACTGTACAAGCACATCCACTCATGCATGAATTGTGCCATCCCAAATAGAACCAAGATGCTCTTCTCCAAAAAAAGGAAGCCAATCTGGTGGTCCTCCGCCATAAACAAACTTGACAACAGAAGGAAGAAACTGTTGCAGAAAAGAGGAAATTCACAGGATGCAAAAAACTCCATCACCAGCCTCAGTAAGACGCTGAGATCCCTCATAAAATCCTCCAAAGCTAGTTACAAAAATAAAATTGCCAAAGATTCCAAAGACAACCACAAGGCATGCTATAGTTATGTCAAGAATCTAAACGGCAATGCTCAGATCTGCTCTGAGCTACAACAGAATGGCATTAAATATACTGATCCCAAGGATATTGCCAATATCCTGGCAGATTGATTTAGTGCCAACTTCACCCCCCTCTCACCCCCTAAAGGGCCCATCTCAATACCAAAAGATTGCCAAATTCCGGTAAACATGGCCACACAGGTAGAAACCGCACTCTCCAAAGCTAAGAATACAGCATCCATGGGACCAGATGACATCCCAGGCTATGTACTATATGAACTACAAAATGAACTGGCACCTCACCTAAGTGTCATGTTTAATCATAGCCTCACCTCAGGCTTCGTGCCCACTGAGTGGCGCACAGCTACAGTTATCCCTCTCCACAAGGGAGGATCCACCTTGGATCCCAGGAACTACTATCCCATCAGTCTGACAAGCCTGATCTGCAAGGGCATGGAACACATTATCATGGAACTTATAAACAAAGACATTGACAACCTTCAAACACTGGACCCCACCCAGTTTGGGTTTGTAAAGAGCCAATCTTTTCTCCTGAATCTGATTGACTTCTTCGAATCAGTCTCTAGAGCTGTGGATGAGGGTAAGGCAGTCCACACAGCCTATCTGGACCTTGCCAAGGCCTTCAACACCATCCCCCACTCTGGAATCATAGATAAACTTACTAAGTTGGGCATAAATCCCTATGCCACTCGATGGGTTGCCAACTGGCTTACTGACAGAACCCAGACTGTAAAAGTAGCCGACTCCAAATCCAGCTCCAGACAAGTGACAAGTGGAGCACCTCAGGGATCAGTCCTGGGACCACTCTTGTTTGGCATCTACTTCTCTGAAGTACAGGCCAACACTAAGGGACTCTGGCTAACAAAGTCCGCAGATGACTGCAAACTGCAAGCCATTATTGAATCCTCAAATTATGTGGATATTCTACAAAAGGGCCTTACAGAAACAGATGCCTGGTGCCAGAGCCATGGTCTCAAGCTTAATGCCAAGAAATGTATAGTTATCCCCTTTCGAAAAAAAACATGTACCCATGAATTACCACATAGGTGGCAGGACACTAATCATCGAAAGTGTCATGAGAGACTTGAGGACACAAGTGGACAGTGGTCTCACTTTCGATAACCACATCACCACAGCAGTCAGGAAATCCTTTTATGTGGCACACGTCATCACTAAGGGCTTTTCATCCAGAAAAAAGGAGGTCATTGTCCCACTGTACTCATCCCTCATTAGACCCATTCTAGAGTATAATGCCCCTTTTGGTATGTACCTCACAAGACATCTGCAACAGCTGGAAAGGCGACAGAAATACCTCACTAAAAGAATCACAGGTCTAAAGCAGATGCCATATGCTGACCATCTAAAACAACTCCAGCTATACTCTGTGGCATATCATCTACTCAGAGGCGATCTCTGCTTAACATACAAGGCCATGTCAAACCCTGAGCTGTTAGACATGCTCCACTTAAAGAAATCCCAATCCCTCAGAGCCACACGCTCCAGGGATCTAAACCTTGTCATCACAATGAACAAAACATGCTGGAGGGATAGGTTCCTGACCCAGAGACTCCCCATACTCTGGAATAGACTGCCCATACATGTCAAGCAGAGTGCCTCATTTGGCCCTCTTCAAAAGGAACCTTGATGATTGGATGGGAGATAGGAAATTCACCCCGGGGATCATGTCAGTCGTCCTGCTAGACAGGGGTCCAGAGAAGTAAATATTGTGGGAAGAAATATCCAGGGAATTATTATGGCTAGGCTTGCATAGGCCCTAGGGCCGATAGCCTAGTACCAACCTATGAACCTATATATATATCTATGTATATGTGTGTGTATCTCTCATGGTCTCTCTCTCTCATTATACATATATCTACGTATATGTGTGTGTATCTCTCACTGTTTTTCTCTCATTATATATATCTCTACACATGTAGAAGGGAATGCTGAAATTATTCAGCACTAGCTTTTATCAACATCTGTTTATTCAATAGAATTTAGTCAACAAAGCAGAATGTCAGTGGATGTGCAAGATCTTTGAGATCCTGGGGTTTAAAAGTATGCTCTTTCTATGACTTTATGCTACCTCAGAGTTAGTATACATAATTAACAAGGGGCATGGCGAGTGTACGGGGGCTTGTTCCCTGCAAAAAACAGAAAAAAAAAACAATGTTTTTTTTTTTAAGTTTTAGCTTTCCATGCACTGAGGCTATTGCTCAGACCATGCATGTCAATGTTTGAAAAGTCGACATTATAAATGCTGATCATTGGGTGTTTTGACTAAATTCAGTACATATACGATTGTCTCTTGATTTATTAAACTATCACAAGATCAAATACAAAAACAGCGATCTTTTTAGATTGAGTCAGAAAAGATCATGTCCCCACTGCATATTATATGTACCAACTCAGATCACACAACAGCAGGGAAAGGCAAATTTCTAAACCCTGCTGTTCTGCAGTCTCACACAGAAAGCAGCCAAAAGACTGAAAAACAAGTCTTTGAGAACATTCACTCTTATGAAAGAGAACTCTTACAGAAAGCAGCCATATAGATTTATACATTGATAGGTTTGTGAACCTGCAGAAGTTGCTGATTCTCATATATGAGGGGCCTATTTAGGAGGTAGACGGTGAGAACTGAACTATGGGCGGGACAATCAGAAGGTTTAAAGATAAGTTTTTGAGCAGTAGTAAGTTGCAGATAGTTGAGGTAGTTTGGTAGTTCCTGCTATTTTAGGGAGTGAAGAGCAATACAGTGATGGGACAATTTTTTGGAATTTGTTGCAAATTTTGCAATTTTCTTATAATAAATAATATAATATAATAAATAATATGACTCGAGCTTAGTTTTTAGAGAGGTTTGGAGGATGTCAAGCAGAGGGGAGCCATACATTAGGGAAGGGAGTAGATAAGTGGAGGTGAGGGTTGTTTTGGTGGATGGGCTAAGGAACTGGTTGTACCTGTAGAGCATTCCAAGTTTCTGATGTGTTTTTTGGATGTTTTGTTACAGGTGAATATCAAATTTTAGGTGTTCATCTATGGACATTCTTAGAAGTTTTGTGTGGCTGACAACTTCTTTTAGCGCTTTTGGGAGTAGATATTGAACATGGCTTTGTCCAACAGGGTAGACTTTTTGCAGGTGAAAAGGATGATCTTGGATTTATTTGGGTTGAGAGTTAGGTGATTTTTAACCATCCAGGATTCAGTAGTGGAGAAGGCTGTTTAGGTTTTGAGTTGGAGTTCAGACGTCAGCAGTTCAGTCAGCTCTGCAGACAAGCGTTGCATCATCTGCATATTGAATAAGAGTTCCATTGGATATAGATGTGTGGAAACTGTTAATGAAAATACTGAATAGGAGGGGACCAAGTATGGAGCCTTGAGCGACTCCAGTAGAGGTGTTTAGATAAGAAGAGATACGAGTTTTGCCATTTGATGGCCTGTTGCCTGTTTTTTAGATAGCTAGAGAACCAGTTGAGAGTGGAAGGGGAAAGAGCGAAGTTTTTGAGTTATGATAGTAGCAAAGGGTGGGAAACTGTATCAAGTGCCTTTGAAAGATCTACAAATATGATAGATACTATTTTCCCAGTATCATGAACTCTGTTAACAGTACCCAGGAAATGAAATAAGGGCAGTTGTAGTGCTGTGGCCAGGTCTGAAACCATGTTGTGTTTGGGACAGGAAGTTGTTATGAAGTAGATAAGGCATCAGCTGAATGTGAACACACTTTTCCAGGAGCTTAGACGTCAGGGACAGGATAGCGATAGGTCGAAAAGTTGGAGATATCATTGTTTTTGGCCCCTTTGTGGAGAGGAAGAATGTAAGCTTTCTTCCATAATTTGGGCACATAAGATTCTTGAATGGATCTGGTAATTAGGATAATTAGAGGGAATGCATTGGCTTCGACAACAATCTTTGGAAATGTTGGGGGTAAGTTATCTGGTGCGTTAGAGCAGGGTTTGAGCTTATGGAGTAGTCTTTTAATAGTTGTGGTAGAAATGGGATTGATGGTGAAATTAGGTGTAGAATGGGGATTGGGTTCAGGGGGGATGCTGCTGTGTAGAGATGGGGAATGTAGGGGGTGCTGTTTATATGAATATATATATATATATATATATATATATATATATATATATATATATATATATATATACATATGTGTGTGTATATATGTGTGTGTGTATATATATATATATATATATATATATATATATATATATATATATATATATATATATATATGGATCTACTTGATTTTGGCGAATTTCCATTTCACGTTTTTTTATCAAAAACGCACTTTTGCGTAAATAAGTAGGTAAAACAAAAAATAAATTAGTTAAATAAAGAAAAACATGCGGTTTGCATGTTAACTTAATTGTACATCAACGTTTAGTGTTGATGTTCAACTAAGCGGACTGTTGTTGAGATTGTAGTACAGTGGGGATGAGGGAACATTCCCTTTTCCCCATTGTAGTGCAAGCTCGGAGTGAGAATATTAAAGTAGGGGGTGTGTGGGGGGTACAGCCCTCCACATGTGGGGTGCAGTGGGGCTTGTCCCCGGCACAAAAGTGTTTTAAGTGTTTTTTATTTTTTCATGGATTTACATGAAAGTGCGTTTTCATTGAAACGCACTTTTGTGTAAATGCATTCGCAGATTTACATTTCGTTAAAACGTAAATTTGATAAAAGACAGCATATATATATATATGTGTGTGTGTGTGTGTGTGTGTGTGTGTGTATTATTTATATATATATATATATATATATATATATATATATATATATATATATATATATATATATATATAGGATCACTACGGAATACCGAAATTCCACAATCCGGAGACTCTAAATCCCGAGGACCAGAATCTCAAGATTGCGTAATCTCGAAAGTGGTGAATGGGGGTTGCCATACAGTGCGGAATGGGAACTTTGCCATTCACTCCACTGTAGTGCAATTTCGGAGTTGTTATATTTAAGTTGCAGGGGGTGTGGGGTTTGTTGGATGTTTTACTTTTTTTTTAATGTTCGAGATTCCGCAATCTCAAGATTCTGGTCCTCGGGATTTACAGTCTCGGAATTGTGGAATTTTAGTATTCACTAGTGATCCCATATATATATATATATATATATATATATATATGGGTCCACTTTTAAATATTGAAATGCCGAAATCTCAACTTTTAAAAGAATGTGCCCAAAACATCGAGATTTCAGAATCTCAACATTTAAAAGTGGGGGGAAAGACAGAGACTTGAAATAAAGTGTTTGCAGGTGGGGGCAAGCCCCCCCTGCACCCCCATACCCCCTACTTAAATATACTAACTCCGAGATTGCGCTACAGTGAAGAGAACAGTAATGCTCCTGTTGCACTTACCGTTCTCTTCACTGTAGCGTGATATCGAAGTTGATATATTTAAGTAGGGGGTGTGTGGGGGGTGTAGGGGGGGGGCTTGTCCTCCTGCAAGCAGTTTGTTTTAGTTTTTTTTTTTCACTTTTAAATTGTTGAGATTCTGAAATCTTGATGTTTTGGGTATGTTTTTTAAAAGTTGAGATTTCGACATTTAAAAGTGGACCTATATATATATATATATATATATATATATATATATATATATATATATATATATATATATATATATATATATATATATATATATATATATATATATATATATATATATATATGTATATATATATATGTGTGTGTGTGTGTGTGTGTGTGTGTATATATATATATATAGATATATATATATATATATATATATATATATATATATATATATATACATACATGCACCATAAAAAATATCTATCTATATGTGTGTGTGTATATATATATATATATATATATATATACACACACACACACATTTATTTATTTAACATTTGTTAACTGGGAAAGTCAGAACTTGGAACAAAGCCAATTTTCAGCTGAGGCCCGAGGAGAGATGCTCCAAACACATGCCTTTGTAATGTGGGAGGAAACCAGAGCACCCAGAGGGAAACCCACATAAACACAGGGAGGACATGCAGACTCTGCACAGACGCCACCCTAGCCGAGAATCAAACCGGAGAACCTCTTGTTGTGAGGTGACACTGCTACCACTGCACCACTGCACCGTACACATACTTTAGTAATAGTTGAATGATAGGCCACTGTTGTTGTAACTCCCTGACCCCATGTGAAAAAATGGAAAAAAAGGTGGATATGTGGATGGATGGGTGTATCTGGATGATATTATCATATAATTGATTAACTGTTGACAGGTTTTATTGGAGGTACATAAAACTGAATCCCGTGGTATATCTTTTACCTTTTAAGAAAGGATTATTATGACGTTCTGGAGTAGCCACCTCTAACTGTTGTAATATTTATATTAATAAAGTTGTTTCAGGAAAAAAAATACTACAGCATAGTATAGTTGTTTTCCACTGAACATCTATTTAGCCTGAGCAAAAATACTCTCATAAGTATAATTTTCCAAACTTTGAATTCCATCTACAACTAGACTAGAGTGTTCTTTAAGTGTAGTTATCCTTGGGTGTACATCCTGCCATTCCGTTTGCCTTAACTGTTGCATTATGCTGAGATCAGTAAAGATACTTTGCAAGATTCAAACATTTTACACTAGCAAGGCAAGGTCCTTTTCATTGATTTATGCTATAAACACAATTAAAGTGGAATGTTGTCATTTATAAATGTTCTACCACCAAGAGGAATTTTTTAGTGCAATTCATCATAAATTAGTTCATGTAGTACATAAATTAGTAAAGCACAGCATATTTCCAATTAGCATTCCACAATACCAAAGGTAACTAAAAAAATGTCATTTATAAATGGAACAGATCACGTAGTGCTTGACGGGCTGCACATTCTAATTTATTTCAGGTGATTTAGAGCAGAAGTCCAAGTACTGCAGTTACCCCTGTCCTTTTGTGCTTCATAGAAACTTTCTTCTGCTGACTTCTGGTAGACAGGGGTGTGGTTTCCAAACTTCCAGTTACTTCTTCAGTACCTACCTCTCATTGCTTCTGTACTATGTATCTTTCTTCAGATTCCACTATACTTTGCCCTTTTATGAAAGGTGTGTGGCACTATTGCACTATGACACTATGGCACTATGGGACTATAGCACAACAGCACTACGGCACTATGGTAGTACAGCACTATGGCACTGTGGCACTATGGCACTATGGTACTATGGTACTATGGCACTACAGCACTATCGCACTATGGCACTATGGTACTATGGCACTACAGCACTACAGCATTATGGCACTATGGCACTTTGGCACTATATCACTACAGCACTACGGCACTATGGTAACATGGCACTACAGCACTATGGCACTACAGCACTATTGTACTATGGCACAATGGCACTATAGTACTATGGCACTACAGCACTATGGCACAATGGCACTACAGCACTATGGCACTCTAGCACTATGTCACTGCGGCACTACGGCACTATGGCACTATGGCACTACAGTACTATGTTACTACGGCACTACAGCACTATGGCACTACGGCACTACAGCACTACGGCACTATGGCACTATGGTACTATGGAGATTGTTTTGCATTTTATTTTCATTTATACTTTAATGTTACATTAAAGTATAAATGAAGATAAACTGATAACTCTGAATATTATACAGATTAAACAATGACTAAACGTTTCAGAATGTTAACCCACCACCAACTCCCCCATGCAAAACAAGGCGATACCAACCATGACAACATTAGCTATGCAATAAATATTCCCCTCCCCACCCATGCCCCTAAAGGCTGCCATGGGTGGTGGCTGCCTTGAGCACTTCCACAAAAATTGTAATAAAAACCTAAGCTAAGCATAGTGTACCTAGTCAAGCAACCAGTACTCATCTGCAAATAAAGATATTTGAACTTAAAGGAGAACTTATTACTTATCTTTTCATTAACTGGATGAAAGAGAGGATCTATCTAGAGATCAGACCTCTTCACCCCAGACCAGGAGACGCCAGTACTACTCCAAGAAAGCCAAAGGAATTAACAGCCATATTACTCAGTTTAAGTGCAACCTAGACCAGTGGATGGGTAATAGGAAATTTACACCAGGCCTGGCACCCATGGCCCTTATGGACAGAAGTAGCTTATAAATGCTTGGCCCTTAATGTCCTGTTTGGATACAGCACATCATTGTTCTTTTGGGAAAACATGGCTAGGCTTAAAAGCCTAGTAACAGTCTATATGAATCTATCAATCTAAATCAGATAAATAAGCAGGTTAAAATGACATTAAACAAAAACATGACTAAATGCAGTAATATGTAAAAAGATGAACTTTCCTGAACTTTTGTAAAGTCTAGAAACCCTTTTAAACTTTTCAATCAGTGTACACTAGCTCAGTTCTCTGCAATCTTGCTGGAAATATCTTGCTCAAAGCTTTGCTGAAGAATTCTGGACAAAGCTAAAAATAATGGATTGGACAAAGACCCAAAATAATGAACAATGTTTAAATATTACTCTAATTCACAAAAAAGTTAGCAGAACAATATGAACTAAAAGTTATTCTTATAAGTGATAATATATTCCATGCCTTTCTACTTATTATATGGCAGTAACTTGTTATTGTAACAATTGTTAATTTCTGCTATGACTTCGTGGATAGAAAAGATGCTAGTTATCTACTGAATGTACTATGTTCTTCATCTGTAACTATGTTTGTAATATTTTAATTGCTAGGATTCTTAATCTGTAACTATGTCTGTAATATTTTAATTTGTGGAGCTTTTCTCCCCGGGCCTCCGCTGAAAATGGACCTGCGTCCAATCTGACATTCCCAGTCAACAAATGTAAATAAATAAATAAATAAATATATATATATATATATATATATATATATATATATATATATATATATATATATATATATAAAATTATTGATCAACGGATGGGTAAGGCCAACCTGTAACCAAATTGGGCAGGTTAGTTCAAGCACAAAAAAGGGAAATTGTCTGGGCTTAAAATGGCCTCCAAGGGCATCTAACCTAGTACTTACCTATGAATCTATGAACCTATGATGGCTGATGATTGCGGCCGAAGCCCACTTTATACTGTACCTTTAAATTTCATGACTCCACCCACTAATCTGACTGCCACTTTGGAGCTCACTGGGTACGTTAGTCTTCTCCTTCAACCTGATACATAGTTTCATATGTGTTGTTTTGCAAATGTTTGTTTTGAATTTCAGCTGCTTATTTTGTAACAACCTTATTTCTGTCACATCCTGAACAGACGTACTAAGGCTTCTTATAAATGTGATTCCTTTGTTTTACTTAACTCATGAGAAACCACTATGTGATTTTTACTATCTGTAGCTTTAAAGGAGTATCTCAGTCATTAGTCTTCTTTTTTAAAGTATTTGAAATTTCAAATTAATACTGAGAAATCAAGCTTAATGATCTGAGTATGCTTTGAATACATGCATCTGAGACCTGAAAACAGACAACTGTTACGGACTGTTTCAATGTTGAGTCCCAGACTTCCAACAACATTTTAAAATTCAATTTCTTTTTTGTTTGTTTTCCAGTGCATTCCTTCAGCAATTGTATGTTTTCCTATAGCAAAAAACAAGATAAGCACAGTGAGTTATGCCCATAATAAATCATTTCAATGCTTGCAAATTTAGTTTACAAAATGTAACATATCAAAATGATTTCTTTTCAGATTCCTAGCTTTCAGATTATCTTTGTTTCAACATTTGCTGTCACAACGACCTGTCTGATATGGTTTGGATGCAAGCTTGTCCTGAACCCATCTGCTATAAATGTAAGTTATAAGACTTGCTAGCTGTGGTTGTCATACATGTTTTTTCAGCTGCTTATAACTCTGTAGAAGAAGTTATGGATTTCAGGAAATGTCAAGGATATCAGTTTTTCTTTTCTGAGATGTTTACACGTGTCTGCAGTAGGCATAAACTGTAGACACTTCTTACAGATCAAACAAGCAATGACAGAAATAAAAAAACAAACCTTTACAATCTTTTAATGAACATTGTTTCTGATCAACTGAGGTCCCTGTCAGTCTTGCATTTATAATCAACCCATTAAAGGCAAGTATAAACAGTAATATAAAACAAATGGAACCAGTTTAGTAGCTGCCCAGAAAGGATCAAAATCTTTGTCCTGAAAGTGTCACTACAGTTTGCATAGTAGTACAAATAGCTCTGGTGTCTGTGATATGATGTGAAGATTGAGTTTCTTAGTAATCTGCTCTGCTGTTATTTTAATACAGATGACTAGAAAAGCAAATGTTATATAATGGCAACAGGATCTTAAATGGATCACAAGCAATTTCATAAATTGTGAGAATGATCATATATTTCTCTAAAATGTACATTGCAGTACCATATTTCCAGAAATGCTTTGACAGAATGCAGCAATATAAAAACCTTCAAGAGTATACATTGTGCTTATTATTTAGATTCATGACCCAGTTAGATCATGCCTTCCTATCTCACTTCCACAGCAGCCATACATATACTGTAGTATTTTTCTGAATGCTTAAATTATTTGCTGTTAAGTTTATTTGCTAATCCCCTGTAGTCCTTCCCAGCATCCTTTACTTGTAGACTGGAATATACAGTGTCTGTCCTCAGGCTGCTCAGTAAGCTGGCTATATATATGAGTAGCATATATTGTTTATAAAGGTGTAGTGTATGTACAGTTTTGTGCAGGTGTAGTGTATGTACTGTTTTGTGTAGGTATAGTGTATATACTATTTTATGCACGTGTGGTGTATCTGTTGTTTTGTTCAGGTGTACTATATTTATTATTTTATGCAGATGTATGTACTGTTTTGTGCAGGTATAGTGTATATACTATTTTATACAGGTATGGTATATCTACTGTTTTGTGCAGGTGTAGTGTATATGTTATTTCCTACAGGAGTAGTGTATCTACTGTTTTGTGCAGGTGTAGTGTATGTAATGTTTTGTGCAGGTGTACTGTATATGCTATTTTATAGAGGTGTAGCATATCTGTTGTTTTGAGCAGATGTAGTTTATATACTATTTTATGCAGGTGCAGTGCATCTACATTTTTGCATAGGTGTAGTGTATATACATAATGTGTTATATATTTGTATTGTGTACCTACTGTTTTGTATAAGTTTAATGTACATAATGTTTCATATAGGTGTACTAAACATACTGTTTTGCATGGGTGTAGTGTACACATTGTTTTGTGCAGGTGCAGTAGACATACTATTCTGTATCCGTGTAGCGTACATATTGTTTTGTATACATGTAATGTACATAATGTTTCATACAAGTGTAGTAAACATATTGTTTTGTGTATGTGTCATTTGCATAGTGTTTTGCAGGGTCTATATTAAATATTCAAACGCTTAAATGTTCGAATCACTAAAGATCGAACTTTAGTGATCGAACACTTAAATGTTCAAATATTTAAAAAAATTTAAAAAAAAAAGAAAAACTAAAGGGTGTAAGCAGGGGGGCAAGCTCCCCTGCACCCCCCACCCCCCACTACTTAAATATACCAACTCCTAGATCACGCTACAGTGTAGGAAATGGAAATTTTCTGTTTCCGCACAGTAGTGCACTGAAGTGTGGTCTTGGAGTTGGTATATTTAAGTAGCGGATGGTGGGTTGGTGCAGTGGGGCTTCCCCCCCTGCTTAAACATTTTATATTTAGTTTTTTTCTTTTTAAATTTTTTTTTAAATATTCGAACATTTAAGCATTCGATTACTAAAGTTTGATCTTTAGTGATTTGAACATTTAAGCGTTCAAATATTTAATATAGACCCGTTTTGGATGGGTGTAGTGTGCATACTATTCCTTGCAGGTGTAGTTCACACAATGCTTTGCAAAGGTCTAGAGTACATTGCATATTTATAGAGTTTACTGTCCAGGTCACTTCAAATAAGCTTTGACTGTTTAGTCACATCTACCAATTGGATAATAATATTGCACAGTAATAATTGGACACCCTTTTAAGGGCCTTTGGGTAGCTGATAAATATTAGCTGGGTGGTGGCAAGTGGTACTACTGTATAGTCTGGGTAAAAGGGGCACAACTGGAAAACCTGTGCCAGCCTTCCCTAGAAGTGTCTGTGTGATTGTATAAACTCTTATCTCAAAGTGTGTGTGTATATCAGCTACTTGGGCAGGGACATGAAGCACTAGTTGGACATTGAGGGTGCTGGAGATTTTAGCTTGCCCAGCTAGGCTGAGATCTGGACCCTATAGCTGTGCCAGTGGGGAGTCTTACTGGGGACCTGGAGAGCAAGGGAGCAACCAGTCCTGGACTGACTGTGATCTCTCTGTGCTCTTAAAGGAAACTGCACTTTACTGTGTGCATTTATTATCCTTTCCTCTCATATGAGACGCCCTCTCTGGTGTTAGTGGTGAGAATTGAGGCTCCTTGATTGCTGGGCCAGGGCACAGGCGTCACAGTGGCTAATGTGTCTATGAATTGCAAAATATGACATTGTGGAACAAAGGCCTTTTTTCTGCAGTCTTAATGTGATGTGATAAACAGTTAATGAATCCATGCTTTTGTCTCACCGAGCAAAACTGACTATTATTACTGCTGATTTACCAAATATAATTATTCAACATCTCTACTAATATTTTCTCGCTGTCAAAAGTACAGAAAAAAATAAAATTAAAGTTCTGTAAATAATATATTTGTCAGTTGGAAAATTCAAAAATATTTCAGTTTGTTGTATTAATTTTTTTCCGAAATAAGATATAATCTTTTCAACCAGAACATTTCCAGAAATGTAAGAAGAACCTGTACAGATGAGAAATTAATTTAAATAAATTAACTCAAATATGCAGGTTTATATGTCTGATGTCATCAGTAAGCAAAAATATGAAATTCAGGTCAAATTTACCACAAATGTCTAGAAATTTGCTTAAGAAACTCACTGATAATATTATAGGAATACAGTCACATGTGGAGGTCTTACACTTTTAAAAGTCAAAGCTTCTTTATTTGAAACTCATCAAACTCTAAAATAAAAGCAAATAATTATCAACAACATTTACATATGACTGCCTTAAATGGTGCACTTCATAGTTATCCTTATTTATATCAGAGCCAACATACACCTTGTCTTAATTTAATCTAAATATCATCCAGTAATTCCATTACTTTAAGAATATTCTTAGTTCTACATGCTTCCACTAACTTATTTCAGGTTAAACAAAAAAAGAGGTATATGTCTTAACCTAAGATCATAAACTATATACAGCCCTTCTCCCTCCCCTATATCTTCTTTTCAATCCATTGCTTGCCTCCTATTGTATCAGGCCGGCTGCTTTCTCTTCTTTTGCAACCCAACATTTCATTCCTCAATTCCGTTTACTCTTGACTTATCTTCTCTTTTCCCTTTTCCTTAAACAAAGTCTAGCAATCTCCATTTACTCCACTTTTTAAAAATGTCCTTAAACTCACTCCCCTCAGTACTCACAATTCCTCCTTTGCCACCTTGTTTATCATTTCCTTTCCCTCTTCCCATTTTGGAGGTCCCACTTTTTCCCCGTGATAGCTTTTTTTGCATATTGTCATCATCAGGCTCACCATTTTCACTTCCATTTATGATTGCTTTAATTAGCAATCAGATTTAATTCCTGCTGTGCCATGCAGAACTCCTAGACTACAAGGTGTCAACATCAAGTGCTGTTTTTTTTTCTTTTGATCCCTATTAATTTGAGCACTGTGTTTTTTTTTTTTTTTTAATTGACCAACGTTGATTTTTTTGTGTGTGAAAAACAGGTATATCGTTTTTCTCTGAATAATGATGACCTAGGAGAGGTGTGGGATTATGTTAAGGAGGATTAGTGTAGGGAGTCCTGCACTCCACATAAATAAGCTAATTTTAAACAAATGTGCTTGCAAAATCCTCTAATAGAAATTGCATGCATTCAAAACAGGCTCACTGATAATTTGGGGAAACCATTTTGTACTCAGTCCATGCTTTCCTTTGTAAGCAGCAGGTCGAACTCGTATAGAAAACAAAATGCTGGGACTATGGACTCTTTAGAAGAAACAGCTTTATAATATAGCAATAGAATAGCTGATTCTGTGGGATATAACCAATCATGACTGTATATATCATTGCCCCAAGTTGTAATTTTTTTTCAAAATCTTAACTGTTATAGGTTTTTTTATCTAACACTAAAAATATGTGCTTAAATATCATCTTTAAAACACGAATGAGGAAATGTCTGTGTTGATATTATGTTGAAAATGGGCTTAACATTAAACAATACTCCTTGGAAGAAGATATAATGTTCTTCCATTTCACTGTTGCAGTATTCTTTACAATAGGGATCACTTATCAAGGGTGGCCTGGCATCCAGCCAGAATACCAAAGCCTTGAATTTGCTTTAAGGTATGCCATACATCACACCTATGCTCCCTGTGTATAGTGCAGGGCACAAAGTTTACATCCGTATGTACCATCCTCAGAATTTCTTTGCCAACAGCAATCTTTTGATCGTCGGTCTGAATGCCGCTTTACTGCTGGTTCATCAAGCAGTTTTCAGATAAGTGCCCTATTGGGGTTTTTGCTCTTATCTTTTTCCTTTTGTTTGATTATGGGGTTCATGTCATCCAGAAAGGGTAAATGCCATTTTTGGAGACAGATTCCCCATATAGACCATCACAATCAGTGCTTATTTTGTCTTGGTGCTTCCCACGACTATACATCCTGTTCCATTTGTCTGGCTTTCATACTATAGACTCTCCATAGTTGACTTTGCATTTTGGCCCTGTATTTATAGAATCAACATCTTAAGCTTTTAGTGAAAGACACTATGGAGAGAACTTCCTACTCTGAGGGTCAGCTGTCCATGAAGAAGAAGGCCAAGAAGTCTAGGTCCAATTCTTCCACTGTACTTCCTCCACCAGAAATCTCAACCAAGGATAGTGAAAGCCTGAAAGATCACCCAACTCCTCTGTTGGACTCCTCTGCTGCAACCACTTTAGAGGCTCGCATGGATCCGACCTCACACACGTCCCTAGAAGACCTTACAGACATCTGTTATGGATGTTCAGGGAGAACTGTGGCTGATTATTACTGAAGGGCCTAGGTATGCTCCTCAGATTTTGGTTAAAGAGGAAGTTTCAGCTACAATTGTGGAATGTCATCCAGCATCTGAGCCTTCTATGTTTTGCAGGGCAGACATCCCTTTGAAAAAAAGCATGTTTCTCCTACTCCTATGGACCCTCAGAGCGAATGGCAGAATTTCACTCAAGGTTTGTTTAATACCCTTATGGCTTTGAACCTCCTCAAGGAGTTTCTGTTCGTGCTTCACCTCATCCTCTACTACCCTTAAAAGGCCTAGAGAACAGGATTCCTCTGAGGAAGACATGGTTTCAGATGAGGAATCCCTTGCTTATTTATTCCAGATTCCTTCTCCTTTAGATTATGGTTCTGAGGAGGAGGAGTCCACTAGTTCTGACACTCCCTTTGAGGAGATTTCTTTCAGGGACACATTTTCCTGATGATGGAATTTTTTCAGGGGGATTGTGCCCAACTTTTTGAGGTGCAGAACAGGTATTATGACCTTCTGCAAGTGGACTCGTCCAGACCTTCTGCTGTCTCTCCTGTTCTGCCTGCCTTGTTGGATGGTTTTAACAGTGTAGTAGGCAACACCAAACAGGATAGCAAAGGAAAGGTGACCGAGTAATGTGGGATGGATGAAGGGATGTTACATAATCCTGTTGTGTGCCAGGCTAGTGTGTGTGTGTGTGTGTGTGTGTGTGTGTGTGTGTGTGTGTGTGTGTGTGTGTGTGTGTGTGTGTGTGTGTGTGTGTGTGTGTGTGTGTGTGTGTGTGTGTGTGTGTGTGTGTGTGTGTGTGTGTGTGTGTGTGTGCTGGATGGAGGGAGTATATGATGTCGTTTCACATCTAGGGATGCAGAACTAAATGCAGACATTTGAGGAAGCAATTTGCTAACAGATTGGGTAATCAGGGTGGGAGACATTGATCTGTGTTGCACAAAGCATAGGAGATAAGAAGAGTTGTCTTAATGCTATGCTGGCTGGAGAGTACATTAAAATGGTTCAGTTACCTGACAGCTTTGGTTTTCTAAGTAACAAAATAAACAAAGACATGAATTTTAGTGCAATATGAATGCATTCAACTGTTGCATTGTGAGAAATTGCTTTGTATATATCAGTCTCTGGTTTCAGATTAATATTGTGAGTTGGACTATTATGACAGGTATAAAGGCACTGGCAAGACTAGCTCCTTTCTCTCGTTAAAACTGTAATAGCCAATTATTGGCTTAAACGCAGTGCAAAAAAAAAGCAATGTAGTAACACTTTCTGGGAAATAAGAACACCTATGTCCATACCACATGAATAATACCCCCTTAAAATTGAAACTCTTATCAGGGACTTGGGCATATTTGTGGATAATGAACTATTGCTTGACTACCATGTATTAACCACAAATAGGCAGAAGATCATTACAGATGGCTCAGCTAATTGCCCAATGCATGTCTTCCACATCTAAAGATATTATTGCCCCTCCCTATTCTTCTTGTATGAGGCCTATAATAGAATACCATGCACCCACTGGCATATGCCACTCCAAACACAAGTAGTCCAAGAATCAAAAGGGGCAATGCAAGTTGTGAATATAGTTACTTCACTTAGGGCTGGTGAAAATGAACCTGTACTGTCTCAGCACATACTGGCCAGGGGGCATAAAACAAGAATGCATTAAATAATGCTTTTATAAAGAAATCTGGTAGCCATGACATTAAATGACTTTATCAGTAAACATAATTATTCCTTCTAGATAAACACCAACATTTTAGTGTATTAAATACTGTCATTGCAGTTCTACACTTAGACCACATTTGAGTACACAAATCCATTTATTTTCTAACACATATAGTCTATGTTTAACTTCTCCCTTTTTGGGAAAACGGGGGGCTTCTAAAACACAAGACTGAAATATGGTAACAAACCTTGCATGGACTTGTAGTTCATGTGCTGCAGTGGGACTTGGCATCTGTGTTTTTCATATATCACACAGTCTTGCATTCTGATTTCAACTTTCCTTATGGTTGGTCAAATACACCACAGAAAATATGAACAAGAATATCACATACCATAAAGTGCATTCAATTAATTATCAGTAAAGCATGTTTTATTTTAAGATGTCTCGTATTAACATGCAACATTTTTCTTTTATTATAAAACACTTCATGCAGGGATAAATATAGCTTTCCTAATAGTATTTAATTTTGGTGGACTGGTTTTATAGAATAAAACTTCCCATAAGTTCGAAAATCTTGGACATTCTGGTAAACTATGCCTGAGATGTAAATCAGCTAATAAAATATCCCAGTTTTTCAGAATAATATTGAAACACATTATGAGTGAGACAAAACTATAAAGAAGACTGAAAAAAAAATGATTGAGATCCTTCTCCAAAAGCAATACTCACAACTTTTACCCCTTTGTTATGTGTAATAGAAAGCTAGAGTATCTGTTGTTAACCAAAAATAACCTTTTTATCATTTAATATTTTAACCTTCTCCAAAATCCATTCAGTAACCCTTACGTACGAAACATTTCATGCTACATATTTTTCTAAAATACTGTCAATCAGAATGATGCTGGAGTGACCCCACTCCAAACATGTTTAGCATCCATGAGTAAAATCAGGATGCTTAAGAAATTTTTTTGTTTTTAAACAAGAAACATCTTTATTAAACCATCACTTACTACATAGGCAATCATACATTTATATAAATGAAAACAAACCATACTGACACAATCCTAGTCACAACCATTTTATATCACAAACCATACACACTCACAATTGCAAACATTCTACATCACTTATAATCTACTCAATCTTTCTCACTCAAACATTAAATAGCTCATTTAAGTCATGCCACCTTTTAGACCTCCCTTGTATGTATTTTTCCCACAATTCCCATTTTTCCTATGTAGTTTGCTCCTACCCCTAAATGTCTCAATTCCAATTGTTTTATCTCTGTTAGGATGCTTAACAATCTTGACTACAGAATAAAAGATAAATCTATAGGTCATGGAATACGAATTTTGATTGTATTTTTTAAAGACAAAACTAAGTTCTTCATCCATCTGCAACAAGCTGTGTAATTCTTCACCAAAATTGTTTTTAGAGTTTCTACTTAATGATTCATGATCTGCATTATTGTTTAATATTGCACAATATTTTTCATATTTTTGATGATTATGCAGAAGAAAACAAACTCTTGATATCTTGGCACAAGCCTTCTAGGGGGTAGTAAAATCTCTAAATGATTATATTAGCAAACTTATCTTATTTTCAACAGTAATAAATGTATTAACGGTATGCACAACTCGAATTGCTTCTTTTGTTTTTCAGATTATTTGTGGCATGGTTGTGACAAATATTTGTGAGGTTCTTTGGAGGGGCTGTTCCACTGCTCTCCTTCGGCAGACTCTCCAATGAACAAACTTGTCAAAGTTTAATTCCCTGGTTGCTGTTCTCCATAGAAAATCACTTTTGGGAAACTTATTCTTTTCTTTTGGGACATTTCTCCCCTTTGCAACTTTGTGCAGTCATGGAGTTGGTATATATAGGTTTTGTGAGATGTGAAGGGGTGCAGTGGGCTTGCTCCACTGCAAAAAACACTTAAAATAATTTTCTTCACTAAACAGATTTTCAGCATGTCATATATAGGCAGCTGCTTTCTTGGGGAGTTATTTGACATCTCATAATGGCAGCTTTGTTGACAATCTTTTGTTACCACTAAAAAACACCTAGGCCAACTTGAAAGACAACGGTGTTTCCCAATTAAGAAAATCAGAGGTATGAGTTTCTTGAGAGACATGGAAAAATGATAGGATTGGCCACTCTACTCTGTCTTGTATAGGCTTCTATGTTTGACATTTACTTACTTTTCAAGGTTATGAATGAATCAGCCTTGACTAACCTCCTATACCTTTTAAAAACTGGCAATACCACAGATATTGCTCTAGGAATCTAAATCGTCTTCACAATATGTACAGAACCCATTAAACTGGCAATGCCTCAGATATTGCTTTAGGAATCTACATTTTCTTCACAATATGTACAAAACCCATTGCTAGGAAAGATATTTGTCCCAACAGAGTCCATACCTATAAGAAAAACATTCACTACCTAGTAAGTAATGTAGCTTCTTAGCCCATTTTCAAATCAGCCTTGATAAATGGATGGGAATCTGTAAATACAGCCTTCAGCTATGAAGTCAAGCTCTTAAAGGCTTGGAAGCTACTTGTAGGTAATATGCTTCCCACATTCCAAATGGTTTGCTAGTCTGATTACCTCGTATGAACCTATCAGCAGTAAAAAAAGGCATGGAAGGAAGTATAATGCAAATTGTACCAGGTTTATGGAATAATTTGCTATGTGATATTGTGAACTTTTCATCTGCTACTTCTAAAAATAAACTTAATATACGTGTTGGTTTCAAAAAATCCTAATATGTTATGGAAAAGTGCTGACTGCTGGATGTTCTCCTGATCTAGAATGAAGTATTGCTTACTGTAACTTAAAGAACTGACACATCATAAGGAATCTCTGTCCAGGTTTCTTTAGTGAGGTCTACTTCCTTTACGTCATTAACCTCTGTCTCATATCGCCTACTAATAGGCAATCTCTGTTTGACTTACAAAGCCATGTCTGACCCAGTTCTGTTAGAAATGCTAAATCTAAAGAAATTCCAATCCCTACGCATCACGCGCTCCAGAGACTTCAACCTCATTACCACAATCAACAGAATGTGTTGGAGGGACAGGTTCATAACCCATAGACTGCCCATGCTATGTAATAGACTTCCCATACATGTCAAACAGATGGGAAATAGAAAATTCACCCCAAGAATCTCCCATACATGTCAAACAGAGCCCTTTTCAAGAGAAATATTGATGAGTGGATGGGAAAGAGAAAATTCACCCCAAGGATCACTCCAGTGGCTCTACTCGACAGAGGCAGTGGGAACTAAGGCCGGGTGGCACAATGCCATGGTAATCCTATAGGCTAGGCTTGTAAAGGCTCCAGGGCCCTTAGCCTAGTACACATCTATGAACCTATTTATACACTCATTTCTTTCATGAATTATGTTTCCCTTTTGCTGATATACAAGTGTTTCATTCCACCAGTGCCAGGATAAGATCAGTTTATTTAGAATACAAAAGTGGATTTATGTTTATTTTATTTATTTTCTAGTCATCTTTTGTTGACCTGTGACTAGGCTAGTGGTCTCTTTTCAGGGGAGATATAAGGTGGTATTTATACTACTAGGGGAAATTTGGCCAGGGCTTTGACAAAATTTCCCCTATTGTTTTCAGTAGATGCCAGGGAATCTTTTACATCCACTTGAACTGCCACCAACTCAAACATATGAGATCTTGGTTTAACATCTCATCTGAAGGATAGGACACTCAGGACTGCAACACCCCCTGTGCCACTGCATTGCAGTGGCAGCAGTTTATCTACTTGGTGAGGGACTAGAACACACAACATTCTGCACTGAAGGAAAGTATGCTATCTGGCACCGCTGACACTGTGATATACAGTGACACTGTTTTGCCATCACTGGTACTGTGGGATATTTCTACAGTCATCTTCTGTTGTTTAGTCTCTGCTTGGTGGGTTTCTGTTCACTTTTCCCTTATAAATATTTAACCTACTTACACTCTTTCCTTATGTGGCATATCTGTTTTTTTTTTTTTTTTGCATTTTATTGTATTCTGTTGACTGTTTAAATCCCACCAAGATAAAATATCTGGCAAGGACTGGAGGTGGTATTTATACTGATGTGGCCGGGGGACCTGGAAAATTCCCTTGCTGTTTTCTACAGGGTGTTCGGTTCTAGATATATCTGAATTTGGAATAATGGTGTCAGTGGCTGGAGTAAGTGAAAGGCCTTTATCTGTTGATACACTGGATACATTTTTTTTATTTACACAACTGCAAATGCTTTCATTCATTTCCCAGTTTGTGGGTGTGTGCAAGGTGGTAGTGGGTGGGTTATATAATGTGCAGTGTAGTGAAACAGCTGGAAACCATGACACTGTTGCTGTGTCACCAGTGCTAAGGCCCAGACAGTATCTAGGCTGCAAGCAGTTTGATGAAAATAGGTGGCAGTTTGAAGGGATATATTTTTTTATGTTGACACTATATACAGGAGATGGGGGAATTGACAGTTTCTAAATAATGTAGTATATTTGCAATATCAAGGAAGGAGAGACCACTGTCAAGATATCTTGCATGGTTCATTATTGTAGATATATTAATGAAATTTCTTCTGAAAGATTTGCATACCTTGACTTCCTGTATTAGAAGTATAACTGCCACTGTGGGTCTCCACTGAAAAGAGGCTGATAGCTAGTGGAATTAACCTAGTCAACAAAAAGATAAATAAATAACAAATAAAAATAAAAAGCCTTTATTATGTTAATGGTAGGTCATTTGTGTTTGTGAATGCTGATGTCCAGATTATTAGTAAATTACGAGTTCTTAGGTTATAGCCTATTCAGGGTCAGGTGATTAGTAGTAATCAAAGAGATGATACCAAACCTCTGGAATAAACTTCACCTGTATATTAAGTAGTGCAATTAACTTTGTTCCTTTAAATATAAACTAGATAACTGGATAGATGTCCATAAATTTACTCCAAGACTGACAAGCCTTCTTGGAGAAAGGAGGTGCTTCCTTAAGGAAGGGCAGTGGGATGACAAGAATAGTCTTGGAATATCTATGACTATGAAATCACTGGGTTGTGTAACAACATTTTGGAAGACTTTGCTTTTTGCTAAAGGATTCTTCCATGAAACAGTGAGTATTTACTTTTGATAGAAAAGTGTTATCACTTGATGTGTGAAGGGTGTGTTTATTATTTTGCCTTTGTTTACCAGAACAGTCCAACATGGGTTAGCATGACCCCCTTGCTGGCTAGGCTTATGTAGGCCCTTGGGCCGATAGCCTAGCACCTACCTATGAACCTCTGAGACCCAAAGAGAAAAGCTCAATATATTTTACAATCATTAAAACAATCATGAAAGTTTAAACCAAAACTGGAGAATTATTTATGGGATAAGATTATGCGTAAAGAGTTAAGCAAAAGCAAGTCAGATATAGCCAGTATATGAATCTACATCTAACGTATGCATCACATACATATAAGGAGACATTTATACAGGGAAATTGTTTACAAGCAGCAATGAGTTTACTTTATGGGAATATGTTAGTTTCTGTATAGGTCTCTGGTATAGTAAAATCAGTTTTAGTGGAAATGTACTTCAAAGAGGAGAGAAAGTTACTTTAGGAAGACAGTAATAGTAAGTAAGATATAATTGAGCGAGAGTAGGAGGAAGTTATTTATATGACAAATCAGAAGTGAGGAAAGGAGTACAATACGGATTGTTCTCCAGATGAGTCGAACAATGTTGGTATTACGGCATTTACAGGATTACAGGATTCTGGCCATCCTGGTTAGGTTGTACAATTATGGTTTTTCTTAGTCTATAGCGCAGTGGATTACATAGTTATGTACTGGTGGCATCTTCACTTATCAAATAAACTTTTTTTACATCAGTTCAGGCTTAAAATGATGACTTTTGTTCACAGTGAGTCTTTGTAGGGCCAACCTTAATTTTAGGTTGGAATTTTATATGTTTAATTTATGGGATCTGAGTTTTCATTTTATAAAATCCCACCGTTTCCATGCTTTTTTCCAGGGGATTCAATTTAAATGTCAGATTGTAAAGCTACTAGGTACATTATTTTGGGTAATTGATTGATCACCATTTTAAATGAGAGACAGGACATTTACAGGTTAACTGATTTGGGGTGCATCTTAAAAGTCAAAGAGCTTTAACTGTGAACCTGGGTTTAACAAATCTTTAAGTATGATTTAGGGGAAACAATACTGCCCAAACTGTGGTATCTTAGAGTACCCCCATTTGATATACAATATTCTTTGCATAGGATATATATAAGCAGAGGTGTGGAGGAACAGCTCCAAGTGTGCAGCAGGCTGCAAACCCAACCTCCAAAAAAGTGTTTTGACTATGTTATAGCAGCTTTTAGAATTTGTCTTTTCAAGAATCTCAGTTTTCAAAGTGTCTGGACTCTCCGTATTCTATCTGATACATCTGACTCAGAGCTGCTGATTGGGAATTGTTGTAAAATGGTTAGATTTCATTTTTCAAGAATATGATAGTGTTTAGACCAAAGATGCTGGATTTAGTTATTTTGTGCTTTTGAGGATAGGAATGCAGTATTTTGTTTCTGTTATTTGGGGTAACAGACTTAATCCTTTTAAAATGGCATATTATATTCAAGTTCAACTTCAAACATTTATGAAGTGAGATCATACAACATGGCCAAAACTTCAATACAAATAATTTAATTAAGCAATAATCGATGACCATGCATGGGTATATCAGGATTTACCCACAGTTGGTGTAATAATTCATTTCTGTGCATGGAGATATCAGGATTTACCCATGGTTGGTGTAATAATCCATGACTGTGCATAGATATATCAGGATTTACCCATGCTGGGTGTAATAATCCATAACTGTGCATGGGTATATCAGGATTTACCCATGGTTGGTATAATAATCCACGACTGTGCATGGGTATATCAGGATTTACCCATGCTAGGTGTAATAATCCATAACTGTGCATGGGTATATCAGGATTTACCCATGGTTGGTATAATAATCCATGACTGTGCATGGGTATATTAGGATTTACCCACAGTTGGTGTAATAATCCATGACTGTGCATGGGTATATCAGGATTTACCCACGATTGGTGTAATAATCCATGACTGTGCATAAGCATCTCAGGATTACCACATTAGGTGTAATAATCCATGACTGTGCATGGGTATATCAGGATTTACCGACTTTTGGTGTAATAATCCATGACTGTGCATGGATATATCAGAATTTACCCTTGGTTGGTGTAGTAATCCATGACTGTGTGTAGGTATATCAGGATTTACCCACTGTTGGTGTAATAATCCATGACTATGTGTGGGTATATCAGGATTTTTCCATGGCTGGTGTAATAATCCATGACTGTTTGTGGGTATATCAGGATTTTCCTATGGTTGGTGTAATAATCTATGACTGTGAATGGATATATCAGGATTTACCCATGGTTGATGTGGTTTGATAATGAGGGCAGAAGCCCAAGTGATTAAACAAAGACAACCATGGATAAATCCTGATTCACCCAGAAATAAGAGTGGATTATTGTTTTTATGCAATTACATTATTTAAAAAAGAAATTCCTTACCTTTCTTAAATGAAATATTTGTATATGGGCACTTCAGTCTTCTTCCATATTCTCTTCCCTAAACTGATATACTGTGCATGCATATGGGACCTACACTCGCACACTACATCAGTGCAGTGCAAGATAAGTGATGCAGAAAACAGAATCTCTAATGCTGTTTATTTTTTTAACAGTTAAAAAAAGCAAACCAAATTTTTTTTTTTAACGAGGGAGAGCACAAAATATAAGAAAATCATGTAGGTTTTTCTATTTGTTTAGTTTTACAAAACATACTTGATTTTTCTTATATTTTGCTCTGTCCCTCACAATATATCAATAGAAAGTCTGGCTGCTCAATGGTACTTCAGCGGCTGAGCATTTTTCTACTGGTATATGCTCTATTTGCAGCAAACATGTTGGTTGGGCTGTCCAATCAAAGTGCTCTTTTTTGAATAGTAATGAGTCTTTATTGTAGAATTGATGTCTGAAATCTTCTTTTGAGAGTGAAAGTGACAGATTTCTACTAGTTTTTCACTTTCTGTATCGTGCATAGTAGGAAAACCAGGAACAGTGAACATGTGCCTAATTTGCTTGATATCCTTTGAATTTCAGGATTTTATTTACAGTATTCACATGCAAAATTATCATTTGACTCTCCTATTTTACCTGCCCAAACTATATCACTTTTAATACTATACATTAAACTATCTGTCAGAACATGCTTATTTTTATAGTTATATAATTATGCCGAGGAAGCCTTTTCTTTTTTTGTGAATTTATTTACTGTTTTACTAGAGCTCACTTTTATGTATCTTTCCCTTCAGAAATTTTGATTTAGGAAATGTTCAAAAAAGAACTCATCACCTTTGTAGTATTTCTTACAATAACTCTATTATGAAGTGTATAATAATTCTGGATTAAATTATGGCTCCTTGATAAACTCAAAAAGAAAACAAAATTGCTAGTTACCATACAGAAAAAAGGTGACTGTAAGAATATTGTGTTTAAAAGTGCTATAACCCCTCTTTACTAATGTGCTGCATACAGAAAGCTGCTGCAGTTGAAAAATGACCAGTAACAGGATGAGAATAGTGTGCCAGGACATATTGTAAACCTCTGAAATTCATACAGCAAATTGCTTTCACTGAGAAAACGAACAAGGTATTCTATTGGAACTAGAAATTGCATGCCATCTTCATACAGCAAGCTGCCATCACTGGGAAAGTGAATATGCTCCTCTATTAGAATTGAAGATAACATGTGAATAGGGGCAAATCCACTCCCTTTGGAGACCTGCAGCTGTTCCAGATTATGTCTTCCTCTCCAAGTAGTCTCCTCATCCTCAGAAAATGCATGTCTTTGGACAGCATAGTTTTTTTTAGTAATGAAAATAAAACCATTCTTAGATAAGAGAAATGACAGGCTTAGGAAAAATAGCCAGCCTGGCATTCTGAAAAAAAAAAACTGTTTAATAAAATAAATAACTTAATAAAATAAAATCATGGTAAATATGCCAAGACTTGTTTGTACTTTAAGTTCTATCACATTGTAATTAAGCATAATAAATTATTCCTTTAAAGCATATGTGAAATATGATAGGCTATACTTTTGGGAGACTACTGAATGGAATAAGGTTAAATGTTACTGCCAGAAAATGAAATGCTCACTGAATTGAGATGGAAAGAATGGCCAGTCTCATTAGGGCTGACCTTCAGCAGTGTGTAGATCCTGTCTAATGAATCTGGACAAAGAGTAACATAAGCTGATGATAGGGCTACTCTGCCAACATGGCAGACCTCAACCTGACCATGGCATTTGACACCATCCCCCATGCTGCCATAAATAGTAAGCTTAACTCATTACATCCGAGTAACACTTAAAGGTTCATCTGCAGTTAACTCCCACTGACATCTTCAGGTGTCAGATATTGCTTGTTCATATTTGCATCAATAATTCCAAAACCATGCTATATACAATGTTTTAAAAGATGTCATCTAAAAGCTTACACAATGGCAAACTCAACTGCATTAATATTTAACCTCTGTTTAGTCCAGGTAAATAGATATTAATGGTTGTTTTTATAATATTAATTTATATAGGTATAATTTTCACATTTTTTCTAATTATCTCAGCAACCAAGTAAGACAGTCAGAACTACTTAGCCTCATATGAAAGTTCTCAGCCAGATGAATAAAATGCTGCGGACAGTATGTGTGTAACTTGAGTAGTTGTTGAGATATTTTAAGTTGCTAAAGCCTCAAAAGGATATGCAGTGATAAACCAAAAGTCAGAGATGAATAAATACCAGAAAGGATGAAAAAGTACAACTTCAGGAAAACCCAAAAAAATGAAGTTTATTGCAAAGCTTTCAGAGAAACCCTTCCTCAGTGCTAATACATCACAGTCAAATTATCCAGTTTATATAGAAAATTCAAAAAGACACATGATCATAGCCAGCCAATGACAAAACTCAAACAATTAAACAATTAAGCAATATAAAAAGGTGTATACTAAAGAATTACAATCCTAGAAAGATTTTACTTTAAAACATTTTCATAAAATGTTGTAATAGCCTAATGCATTTTAAAACAACTATCAGTGTAATTGCATCTGTTTCTTGATCAGGACAGGCTTAATGTTGACTGCACTATTCAGCCCCGGTCTTGAGTCCGCCCTTAATCTTATGATCCAGCTATACTCTCTGTTCTCCAGAATATTATTTATTTCTCCACCCCTAATCTGTTTATGCACCACATCAATTACCCTAAACTTAAATTCATGGTTCAGGTCAGTGTCCAGGATGTGTTTACTTAAAGCATGCATCTGTACATTCCTACATATATCTGATTTATGTTCTATTATTTGTTCTTTTAATTTTCGACTACATTTTCCTACATAGGAATAAATATACTTCACACAGGTTGCAAAGTATACCACATGCATTGGTACTGCATGCGGCATAACAGTAGAAAGTATAGTCTTTTTTGGTCACTGGATGTATAAATACATTATTAGAAGAAAAAAATATCTCTACAGTGGCTACAGCTAAGACAAGGAAAAATGCCAAATTTATTCATAACATAGTAACTATTGGTCAACTTAAAATCCTTATAACATAGTCTTCTCTTCAGGTTTTTGCAATTCTTATAAGTAAATTTTGGTCTATTTTCCAACAGCTGTTGTAATTCAGACATAGCTATTAAAATATTCCAATTTTTATTTATTATATTCCTCACACCGTTATTCCTTCAGTTATAAGTTGTTACATATCTAATTCTGTCACTCTGTTAATGTATAATTGTGTCCTGAATCTGATTCTCTTGGAATAATGGTCTAGCTGAATTATCCCTGTTATAAAAGACTTTGTTAGAATTTTTTCTGTCTGTAGTTGCCATATTATAACCTCTTTCCTGAAACTGCAGGGTCATTTCTTACTTCTGCTTCCTGCATTTATTCTCATCGGTATTTAACCTACAAACCCTGGTGAACTGACCTCTTGCTATCCCATTAAATATGGTATTTTTACTATCTAAATATCTAACATATTCATTAAGACTTTTTTCACATCCTTTCCAGATCAAGAAACAATGATCTACAAAATGTTTGTACAGTAAGCAATTTTCATTCAACTTATTCCTACAATAATAAATAAATTCATTTTTCCACTGATTTAAAACCAAATTCGCATAAGTATTTGCCATGGGAGTTCCCATGGCCATCCTTTCAACTTGTAGGTATGGTTGGTTTTCAAATAAAAAAAATTCTTTGTTAATACAATCTCCAAAAGTTGGCATATATTCTCAATTTCTCTAGCTTGCAAACCCACATCAGTGCAAAGAAAACTACAAATGGCATTAATACCATATTCATTAGGTATTACCATGAAAAGTGAATTTATGTCCAATGTTACAAGCAGGAAATTCATCTCAAGGTTCTTGCTGTACCATTCATACAATTTTGTTAAAGAAATCAGCTGTATCTTTTATATAGCTTCAAAAATGTGGAAGATATTTACTCAAACAAGTTTGCAAATAAATAGAAATAGGCTCTGTAACCCACCCCCTACCTGAGACAATAGGTCTCATGGGGGTAGGTGCGTTAAAAATCTTTTCGCCCTTTCTGATATTTTAAGTTGTTTACAAAATATTACAGATGTAATAGTTACTGTGTTTACTGTGACTTATAAAATCCAGTTTAAGACCTAAAACCTAAAGAATACTACCACTGTAAAAATAGTTTGTGCTGAAGAGTTTGCATTTATACTGCTTTAATAACCCTTACGGTTCAACAGATATGAACATCTATTTGAAACGTGAGGACTTAATTTGATTCTGTGAAAAGACTTAGGCTCTGCCCAATGAAAGTTACAGTACAAACTTCCTGAGCTCCACTGGAGTGAATGAATTAATGCTTTACAAATGGACTCCTATTTCGTAAGATGGTTAACAATTTGGCTAAATGTGTGAGTGGCAGATACATCAGTGGATAGTATGAAGGTGACCCATAATGTCTTGCAGGGCTCCACGTTGGGACCCCTTCTGTTTGGCACTTAATTCTGTGATCTCCAAACCATGAACTCAGACTTTTGACTAACCATGTTTGTAGACGACTGTAAAGTGGGATTTATTAAGTGTCCCACTGATACCCAACCTGTTCAGCATGAGTTTATACTTGCAAGTACCTGTTGTGTACTTATGTAAAATGGGTTTAAATGAAATGCTAAAAATGTAATATTGTCCCATTTGGTAGACTACCCCTCCCTAAAACAAGCAACATCTGCAATACCTGACTCCAAAATGAAAATGTTCTTAGAAACCTTGGTAAGTAGGTTGACAATTCCCTCTCATTTGACCACATGTAAGCACAGTAGTCAGAAAGTCCTTCTATTTGGCTCAACTGATTTCAAGAATATCATCCAGATGTAAAGAGATCATTGTTCCCTTATAGTCAGCATTGATTAGGCCAATCATTAAATACAATGCCCCCTTTGGAATGTATCTCATTAAACATATCATACAGCTAGAAAGACCCCAGAGGATCCTAATTAAGATCATCACTGGTTGAAAACCCTAAGCTATCAGAAAGACTGGAAGCATGGTTCCTATAATCAATGTCTTACAGACTACCAAAGGAAACCCATGCCTTGCTATCTAAGCTATTAAGAGCCCAGTAGTCCTGTAACTTTTCGTATTTCCATAAATTAAATAGGTTCACAAATACCAGAACCAGGGTTCTAAATCCTCACTAACAGAGAAACAAAATTAGGTGGAAAGAGATATTCATTACACAGTGTCGTCATCATCTCTGGATTAGACTCTCACTGCAAATTAAACAGTGTGATACATTATTTGTCTTCAAACAGGAACTGGATGATCAGATAGGTAATCATGTATTCACCCCTGGCTTGACTCGTCTGTCCCTCCTCAAGATAGGAGGCTCGGTTTGGAGGTGGTTACTGCCAAGGCATAAATGGTTTAAAGACTGAGTTACCTTGCAATTCCCATGACCTAGTGAACCACACACATCAAGGTGCAAGCATTACATGAATTTGTCCCCAAAAATGAAATAAACACAAAGCTATTAGGATTTAGAAAACTCATTGCTGAAGTTCCAAATTATATGCTCCAAATATGTTTTAATCTCCTAAGAATGCAGATGAAAATCATGTGGTGCCGGTAAATTAAATGTCTATCAATTGCAGTATCAAAATGCACTGGCCCCCACTTAAAGGTCAGCTGCCTTTGTTGAAAATATAATGCCAAGTGGATGCATTTGTTAATATTACACTTTAACAGACAATGCTCACAGCAAAAAGATACAAACAAACTAGCTGATGCTGAAGAGTTAAGATAACTGCTGAGCGGATTGAATAAAATATCATAGTTATAGTCAGTATACAGCCGTACTTCACATACATAAACTGTTAATGTGCAAAATACAAGGCAGTATGCACTGTTTGGGTCCTTTTTGCAAATGACCAGACTTGATGGACTGAAACTTTACGATGTATGCTAGAGACACTGTGACCTCATGAAGGAAAAAGTTTTACATTTCAGCCAGAGCTCAGAAGACAAACTTCTTAACCTAATTTAGACATCAATAGGTACCGGTTGCTGCTGACAACTGATTCTTTCAGCCGTTTGGCCACATGACGATTAGAGCGCAGGACAAATATTTGTCTAATTTGTGTATTCTGAATTAAATTAGAAGCATATTTACAGACATGCATTCAAACTCTGCTGCATACAATGATGACAGATAATTCAGAGACACAGAATAGCTTTGAGCCCCAATTAAGTTAGCATGGTATAATGCTACATAAAACATACCTCAGTAATCACACAGGCAGCTGATCACCGCATAATGATGCGACATCCTGACTGACAAGTTTTCTAAGTATTTGAGGCTGTATTTCATTTTACAAGTTATTTCTTTTTCAGAGCTGCCACTGTTATAATTTTAAATAGCTGAATTTTTAGAGAGTGAAACTGAGAGTTGATTACACACACCACTATGGCAGTTTTATTTGATAAACAAAAATATCATTATAGTCAGGGTGAGAACATCTGAGGGCACATTTATTTAAAATATAATACTGAACTCTATTTTAAGTCGTTAAACTTTATTTTTAGTGACTGACTAAAAGAAAGCGATGCCTGCACCATAGAAAGAAACATCTAAAACCATGTTGTGTCCATGTGACCCAGCATTCGTGCTCCTGTCAGCAGTTACCCTAACCATGTGAGTGATAGATGCAGGAATAAGAATATCAGAAACATTTCATGATACATGGCCACATATCAAATTTTAGGAGGTACACTTCACTGTCTGCCACCAATCATCTTTTAATCATGGAAGAGTTTACTTCTTTGCATAAAAATACATTTCCATCTAAGCTAGGTGTACTTGTGTCACAGAGCATTGCTAATGTGGAATCATCTACTCTATTCTTAGCATGTGTAGCAAATAAGTTAAAAAGATTTGTCTATCACAGATTATTATTATTATTATTATTATTATTATTATTATTATTATTATTATCATCATCACTGTTATTATATTTTTGATATGTTTAGATATAAGGGATGTCTTGTGGGTGATCATATCCATTAACCATCTGTAGTGAGTAAACAATCCCTTGAAAATCAAAGAGGAAGTCATAGTTGACATATGAAAAAGAAGGACAGCATACAAAACATCTGCAGATGTTTGGTTTCTGTACCAGTCAGATTCAAGATGAGGCATCCAGCCATGTTGCAATTCATATATGCAAAAGGTGATAAGTATTACGTTGAAATCCATGATGCAAGAGTTACTTAAATGAAGACATAGTTTTGAGAGGCATAGCAAGTGGTAACAATGTTCTGCAATCTGTTTTGGTCAACACCATGGTTACTGCCTACACAGTCATTGGTAGTGTTCCTTCTGGCTGGAGGTTGTCAGTGTTCAGACTATAGCAGCTGTAGGGGTGCTGAGTACCACACAGGTCCCCGAACCCCAAGTTTGACTGGTTCTTCCTGTGTATTGGGAAGCAATTTACTCCAGGATTTAACTTCTATTCTGCTTGACATGAATAGAGTACACAGGCGGCCGTTAACACAACAAAACTCTCACCTAGTCATCTGGCAGTGTATTGAAGGGTGTACTGTCTGTTATCAGGGCTGCATACTCTGTCAAATTTCCTAAAGATATATGACACCTTTGTTCCTTTTAGCTCCATTTGCATATATCATAAACCTTTCACTCAGCTTCAGCATTTCCTGCCCTTTATGGAAACCCTCAAACAGGCTTCTCGCAGACAAATGAGCATCACCATGCATGGCGACTAATATCCATCCACATCTGAATACTACCAGTCCACAGTGAAATATTTGAAAATGCTGTATCTTTACTTTTCCATAATATTTTTATGTAAATACCAACATAGCTTCAGGAAGGATAACAACACATCCACTGCCCAACTCTTGCTTAATAATCTGATTTTTATAGCATTGAACATGGTTCATAGGTTTATACTAGGCTAATGATCTCTGGGTCCTTTATAAGCCTAGTCATGCAACCCAAATATATCTCCACAAGTTACTGTGCCTTAGAGGTTATTTTAAGAAATGTATGTTAGCTAGGGCATGATTTATGTACATCAGAGACAAAGGTGTCAGACAATGGATACATTTCTGATTTCACTGGTCCAGTTTGCACTTGAATATGGTTAAGGAAGGTCTCTGATTCACATGAATGAGAATTGGGAAGCCTATTCCTGAGAATGGATATTCTCTGAGATATATGCCTGTGCCTCCAATTTGTTCTATTTAAGTTACAAGCAAATTTTAAATACTTAGATCTACTAGTTCTGTGCTGTTCATTTTGCGAATATGAAAAAGGTCCATTAGAACCAGATCCAAGGATACCTTGTATGCCAGGCATAAATCGCCTCTCAGGAGTCCATAGGAAACAGAGTATAGAGATGGGGATATGAAGCGATCTGCATAGGACATTGTGTTTATGCTCTGTATTATTTTTGTGAGGAACCTCTGTGGAGATTTCCGTTGTTACATGTATCTGATCAGGTACCTACTGAAGAGGATGTTATCTTCAATGATGGGTCTGATGAGGGCTGAGTATGATGGCACAATGACTTCCCTGGACCTTGATGTCATGCTGTTACTTATAAGTTGAGTGACATAGAATATATTTTACTATGTTAGACACATCTTGGTTGAAAGCCAGGTTACTATCTATATGAGTCCCCAAATCCCTGACTTCTGTGTTTACTTTTAGAGGTGTTTTATCAATGAGGTAGTTTTCCATGGATGGCCAACTTCCCAAAAGGTAATATTATGCATTTCTTGGCATTAAGTTTTAAACTATGACTGGCATTAGTCAGTTGTCTGTGTTACCTTCCTGTATGATGTTAGTATCTTGTGGGGCTTCTATGATTGCTCCTAGCTTGCAGTCATCTGCAAACTTGGTAAACCAGAGGCCCTAGACATTGGCCTTGACTTTAGAAAAATAGATGCCAATGAGGAGTAGACCCAGCATACAGCACTGGGGACATCATTGGTGATCAGCCTCGTTGTGGAAGTGGACTCTCCAATCCTAACTTCCTGGGTCCTGTCTGTGAGTCAGCTGATTATCCAGTAAGTTACACAGTGGTTTATGCCTGATTCCTTGAGTTTGTTTACAATGTCCAAGTGGCATATTGTATAAAAATACCTTAGCTAAGTCAAGGTAGACAGTATGAACCATTTTGCCGTAATCCATTTTCTTATTGACCTTCTGAAAAAAGTTCATCAGATACAGTAGGCATGACCTGCCTTTGACAAAACCAAACTGGATTGGGTCCAGCGACTGAAGGCTTCCTATGTCATTTTTAATCATTTCTATGATAATTTTTTCCATAGCTTTGCATATGAGACTAGTCAGACTAATGAGTCTGTAGTTCCTGGGATCTGTTAATGGCTGCCATTGTGCAGAGGGATGGCTGTTGAAGTCCTCTAGTCGAATGGCATAGATAAACAGTAACTCCAGTGGTTGTGATATGTCATGTTTTAAGCTATTTAGGAGGCATCCTGGGATATTATCAGGGTCCATCAAAGCTGTATTCTTGGCCTTAGAGATTACATTGAAGACATGGTCCCTACTGATAATTTGAGGGGTTCTGGTAGATGGTATTTCCTGGTAGATGGCTGGGGGTTGGGGATAAAGTTGGAGGTGAATTTGACAGCCAGAAACATTTACTGTATCTCCCAGTTCTTTGAACATGGCTGCATTTACCAACAATTTGGCACACTGTTTTGAGCTGCTTTTGAAGTTTTGGCCATAGCTAAATAAAGGCTTATGGTTGTCTTTGGCCTGGGCTGCTATTTTACCTCAGAGTTTGCTTTGTTGATTTTAATTAGTCCTCTTAGTTGTCTATTCAGTTTTATGAGAAAGTTTTTATCTTTTTTGGTGTAACAACTCCTAATTTTAGATATGACTTTTTTCTTTTGTTGTGCAACCTGTTTAATTTTGGATTCCGTCGGGGGAATGTATTTTTTCACTTAGTTTTGGGCTTACTGTTAGGCAAGGCAGTCTCTATGCAATCTTTGATATGGTTATACAGAGCTTCTGTGAATAATTCTGCATAGGCTGCTGTGTTATCTGGGTTTTTAGGGGTTCAAAATGTTGACAGATTATTGGTTAATAAAAAGTAGTTTGCCTTTGAGTAATTTCCAAATAGGTTCATTTGTGTTTACTAGATAAATGAACACAAGGGCCTTTTTAAGCCTAGCCATTCATCCCAAATCTCTGACAAGTTCTGGTACCCTTGATAAGTGTAAGCAGGGGCTTGGAAGGTGAAACATTTGCAAACAGGGGCCTGGGAGATGAACCATTTACAAGCTGCCTGTGTCCATTAGAGACATAGGTGCCAAACTAGGGATAAATTTCCTGTTCCCATCCAATTGTCCAAGTTATAGTTGAATTGGGTTAGGAAGGAACTCTGCTTCACATGGATGGGGAGCCTGTTCCAGAGAAAGGGTAGTCTCTGGGATTCATACCTGTCTCTCCAGCAGGTCCTATTTATATTGCAGGCAAGGTTTAAGTCTTTAGAATGGGTAATTCTGGTGCTGTTTCTTTTACGTATATGCAGGAAGTCATTCAGATTGGGGTCTGACAATGCCTTATGCCAGGCATAGATCTACCCTCAGCCTGTTGGAGACAAAATACAAGGATAGGGCCTTGAAGCAGTCTGCATAGGACATGTTGCTTATACCCTGTATTCTTTTAGTGAGGAACCTCTGTGGATGTTCCAGTTGTTGGATATGCCTGGTTAGGTAGATAACAAAGGGGACATTGTACTCAGTGATAGGGCGGATGAATGCTGAATACAGAGGAACAATGACTTCTTTGGACCTAGAGTTTGCTGGGGTTACAGAATTGATTCTTATTTTGTATGACAAAGCTTTGTGGTCTGACCTTACTTTACCAGAGAGGTCCTGACACTGAGTAGATTCAGTGTTCGCTAATACTTTTGAGTACCAGCTCCAATATATTTGTAACTCTTATAGGAATATGCACAAACTAGTTCAGGATGATTGCAAACTAGATATCTCTCCCACCTGCAGATTTGGGGGTCATATAGGATTCCTTGTTTATAGAGGGACAATTAAAATCCCCCATGAGTATGGTATTTGGTTGAATGGTGAATGTCTCCAACATGTGTAAGTGGAACATAGAGGGTAGCCTATAGCTTGCTGGGATATAGTATGGACTTTGTCTGTGGTAATCTGGCATGGAGGAACTCCAGTATATCATTTGTTTAAACAACATAGACAATTATTAACAATAGCTTGTTACTGATGTAGGTTGAGACACCTTCACCTTTAGTCTTTGTCTGTGCAGTTGCTGGTCTGAATGTATGGAAAGCACTGAAGCCTTGCACTGCCAGAGTACACACTGTGGCGTTAAAACCACATCTCAGTAACTACACAGGTATCTGCATTCTCCAAGGTGTGGAGATCTTAGAGGAACTGAAGCTTCTTGTTTAGACTCCTGGCATTGAGGTGTAACAACTTTAGATATCCATGGGTAGATTTTGGTATGTTGGAAGGTCGGTCAATTAGGCTTTGCCTAAAAAAAGTCTCTAAAGGGAAGGACAATGTTTTAGCCAGTATTTGAAAGCCTAGAGGGGACAGGTGTAGAGCATCCTTGGCATATCAATGTGACTTGTTAACCATTTGTTCCCACACTAACAGATATTGTATTCCCCTAGAATATCACCAAAAATAAGCCAATTATCTTCTGATCATATTGTTGCATCATCCTTAGTGAAGGTACAATGCTGCTCAATGCTATGTACATACCAGTCTGGGACACACAATCCGAGAGCTCCATAATATCTCTGTTCATATAGTTTCAGGTAATTTACACCTACATGGAGTATGACTGAATCATACTGTTACATGTGGTTCAATGACTTGGTGGATCCTGGCTCCTGATAGGCAACTGACTTATTTTCTCTTTCTTCAGCCTGGTGAGTGGGGAATCAGTAAGTCATATAATGGAGACCTCTATGACTACAGTCCCGGGTTGCATATTGGCTGGCCTTAAGTGCTTAGTAGTTGAGTCTCCAGTGGGTGTGGTTATATGTGCAGTATTAGGTGTTGTTTCTGTTGAGTGCTTTCAAGTTTGCTGAGGACAATTTTTGCAGGTCGAATGTCTAGGAGATCTTTGGGAATTTGGAAAGATTGCATTTAGTGCCTCACCATAAGTAGGTATATGTGTGTGGTGCATATTATGTATGGTGAATGCAGCATGTGTGTTTCTGACAACCAAGTTGCTCCTATTAATGTATGTGAGGGCATTGCCTCCGGAGTCTTTGTATATGTACATCTCTCACACTTTGTTTCTTTGAGGATTAAATGGTTGTCAGAGAACATTAGACAACTGTTACGTCATCTCAAGATACACATATTCACTAAACAGACTGTAGAGAAATTAGGAAAGTGCATATCCATCATATCAGGTCCTTTACTGGGTGCACTGCATGAGTGCAATTTATGAGGGGTTAATAGTGGGCTGACTAGGGGTCCTTTTGGACTAGAGATGAGGGTAGACTAGGCTATATAACACTAAATTCAAGGGGCAGTGCTCCTAAATGTGCAAACTAGCTCCTCTGTGCTATTCAGTGCATAAAGCAGTTGCACTATGCACACCGAGTTATTGGCACAGTTTCAGAAGAGATTTTATAGGGAAAATTTGTCTGCTTCTATATACAATGCACTACAAACAGCAGCTGTGTGATAAGCAGTAACATGCAAATGTGATAAATTTATGCAGGCATTTAAAACACAGGAAAATGGCTTCTAACCCCTTTGGTCAATAAAACAACTGCACTTAACAGCTTTCTTCTGTGTTTCTAAACATAGATAGACCAGGACACCACCTACTACTGTTGTTGTTTGTCTGAACTCCGGTCCGCTAATGATTGGCAGTAGATTTTTACGAAATGCCAAGGTGCCAGCTTGACACCCAACCTTCAACGAAGGCACGCCCATTTATGCACAAATGTCTTTCGAACACTACCCAACCGCGAGGAGGACATGCAGACTCCACACAGAAGGCACTCCCAAGCCCAGCCGAGAATCGAATGGGAGAACCTCTTGCTGTGAGGTAACAACGCTACCGCCGTACCACTGCGGCATACCAGGACACCACCTACTACTACAAGATGGAAAATCCCAGTCCTCTTTATTTAAAAACACTAAAAAGATTACTTCAGAGTGTGGTACGCCCACAAAACAAGTTAAACTAGTAAACAAATAAAAATACTCCAGAAACTGTAGCATGTCACTCTCATGTAAAATTAACACACAGCAAAAACTGCTTCGCAACACGATTAATTTATTGCAAATGCTCAGATAAAGTTACTGTTGAACACCTTTGTCCCCTATATGAAACATGACTTCTTCAGAGCAGCTGCACATTCTCCAACTTCTCATTTTAAAACCTTTTTGTTAACCATGTGGAGCCAGATTCATTAACGCCTACACTAAGTGTAAATAATCTATGTTCAAGAACATTTCCACTGCACGTTTTGTGCTTTCTAGTCACTCAGAAGGATTACAGTAAGTGTCCATATAGTCTACACTTGTGGTAATATTTATGAATTCCCCCTTGATATTTAAGGCTGCAAGAAATCAGTAGGATAACTAAAAATAGATGGAAGAAGATGTGAGTTATGCTTGTGTTGTCTGTTTACTCAGAACGGTATACACTTAATATAGGCGTTAATGAATCCCAGGGGGTAATCTGTTACATAATTTCAAAGCTAGATTAAAAAGTTTAAAGTGCCAGGACCTTCTTTAAGGATGGCACATAAAATCAACACAACATATATTGTGAGCACTAAATATAACAAGCACTAAATTACTATAATGTGTTCAAATAATATTGCAGACAATAAACATATAAAAAATAAAAATATAAAAAACATATAGAGAATATACAATTTTTAAGATTATTTTGATCTTAAACCAACGCTGACTTCATTTTTAAGGCACAAGTTAAAGAAGAAACGTCATTTAACTCCACGTGAGTTTCAGCATTAGTTTTTAATTGCCAAAAAAGTTCTCTGGCTTTTAGCCATTCACTCCAGGATTGAAGGTTACTTTCTATGAGACCTGAAAGAAGAAAGCTGTGATCAGAATACTGGTAAATGTGCTTAGATAGTGCATGATTTAGATTTTGCCTTTTAACGTCACAGGTATGCTCATATATTCTTTCTTTAAAGGTTCTTTCAGTTTTACCAATATAAAATGTGGTGTGTGTTACAGTCCCCTTGACCATTTTTATTTGGCTACCAGTGTTTGGAGGTGAAACGCAGTGCATGAGTGGTTCCTAACTTAAACGAACTATCTGGACAAATAAACTTCAAGTATTAAGGACCTTTAAAATGATTTATAGTTTAAAATCAGCAAATAAAGCTAAAACAAAGCAGCAGTACTCTAAAACAGTTCACTGAAGTGCAAAGCAATAAAATAAATCTCTTATCTGCCAAGGATGGAGCAGGATTAATTCAGGACCCTCTCAGAGTGTGGTTAGGACATCAAGCAGATATGAGATCTAGGAAAATGAGCAGCAGACAATTTGTAGTAAAGGAGGTTTACTAAAAAGCAATATTGGTTTGCTGATTAGGATCCATGGAAAACGATGGTTGAAAATAGTACTTAAATAGCTTACACAACAAACAATAGCAAAGAAAGAGAGGAGGAAGAGACTTTGGAAATCAGACTGCCTTAAGGGGCAGAAGCCAGAGACATAATCTTTTAAATCATTATAGGGAAGGCAAGGGATGGTTGGAGGAAAGCTTAAGTTAAAAGAAGCAGACTAGCTTGTGAGGGATCCAATCAAATAAGGCCAATATTGGAGCTCTAGTCTTATGACTCTGAGCAACAGGTAAATGACCCCGGGTAGGTTTGAATTTCAGAAGATTTAGTTGAATGTCTTGGTGGGGGGCAGGGGCAGATACACTCAACAAGGGGAAAACAGTGGCAAAGTAAACAGCAAGGCACTGGAATGCAACCTTAAGCAGATAAACAACACGCAGAATTTAAGACTCAAGCAGCAATACTGGAATGTAAACAGCTGTAAAAGCACTGAAGGATCAGTCTTGGAAAAGAACTTACAATATTGCCACTACTGCAATCCCATTACAGTCTAAGGCACCAGACTTTGTAGAAATTTATCAGTAACACTGTTTACAGAAAAAATGTGGTAATAAATGACTAAATTAAGCTCATACCCTTATAGGAATGTCTTTGTAGATTGTAGCAAAGTATTTGACTCTGCGTCTTCTCCCCTCCTTTTCACAGCAATTAAAGTCCATGGCACAGAGTGCAAGGCAGTCAGATGCCTCTACAGCTAGTTCAAATGGTATGCTAGTCAAGCAGTAGCTAATCATAACTTCTTCCAAAAATGGGTTCTACAGTGATCTATATTAGACTTCCGCATCTCTAGGCTTGCCAACAGTGCTTAGGAGAACATTATCTTTTACACCGATGTTATGGTTCTTACTAGATCAGACCCTTTCACCTTCTCCATCATTTCCAGATTTTAAAAGGATTTTGGTCTCCCATCATTTGGTTAACAAGCCTATAGCAGTAGTTCTGAATTCATTCTGTGGTATCCCCAGGTAGTCCCATGGAAGCCGAGCTATATAATCCCTTCACTATGTCCTGGGTCTGCCCTAGAGTTTCCACTCAGATGGCTATCCCTGGTATGCCCTCCATGGCAGTCACCATGGAGGGATCCTCAGAATGTGTCCAGAAGGCCTCAAATGACTCCTCTCAACAAAGGGAAGTAGTCGCCATAATATTAACTTTTTCCTGACTACTAACCTTCTTGCTCTGTTACAGATAGTTAACCTAACAACCCTGTGAAGGAACTTTAATGCTGTATGTAGTTTTTCATCTTTTCGTTTAATGGTCTAAGCTTATTATCACAGGTAAGGATGGGACACAGACTGAATAATAAAGTCTGACCTTCATCCTAGAACTAAACTCTTGCCCCCCGCCACAATCCATTACATCTGCAGTACTGCTACTGATGCTTCACTGTGCATATCAATCTTCCAATACCCCCTGTTTTCACTCATGAACAAGACCCCAAAATACTTAAACCTTTCCATCTGAGGTAGTTGCACCCCTCTTTACTTTAAAGACAAAACCCCAAACCAGAAAAAACAAAAGTATCCGAGAAGAAAACTCTGTCCACAGCCCAGAGAAACAGCAACCACAGCTTAAAAGTACTGAATCAAAACTTTAATGATTGAGCGTTTTCATACAATACTTCATCGGAATCACACAATTATAGTAAATTACTGATTAAAATACCCTGCCTGACAACCTCACATGACTGTAACCAACCAATGAACAAACTCACTTAATAAATACAACACAATTAAGTCATATAAACAATCTAAAACCCAGTACATACGGATATTCTGAAAATTTACACGTGCAAATATTGTGAAAATTATAAAAATTAAAAAATAATAGTAACACAAGACTACATCTTGTTTGCAAACATAAAACATCATCCACTACATAAACACAAAGTTCTATACCAGATAAGATTTTAACTTTAACACACTCCTTAAGTGGTATCTGCTGTGGTCACTGTTTCTCTGGGCTGTGGACAGTTTTCTTCTTAAAGACAAAACCCCTCTTTTTTGGCTGAGAACTATAACCTCGGATTGGAATGTGCTGATTTTCATCTTAGCAACTTCATGTACAGCAGTAGGTTATTCCAGTATACACTGGAAATAATAACTTGAGCAAAAGTGGACATAACATACAACAACAAAGATGCAACCCTTGTATTTTCAAACTGGATAGTCTCCAAGCCTTGGCTGCTCCTTGATATCTTGCACATGAATATCACAAAGAAGACGAGAGCCAAGAAACACTCCAGGCAAAGTCCTACATTCACAATTAATGTATTCAACATAATGCAGAGAATGCAGACAGATGTTTCACTCAGATATAGGGACTGAGTGACATGCAGCATTGCTCTGGGACCTCTATTGTTGTAGCACTTCCTACAATATCATTCTGGGCTACATGGTTATATGCCTTTTGCAAGTCCACAAAATGCATGTTGACTGCATTGATGACTTCTATTAATCCCTCCAATATCTATGCAGTGACAAAGAGCAGATTAGTGTTCCTTGACATGTACACATTACGTAATGCTTCTCCTGAGTCAAGGGTTTGACTATTGGACAAGGCCTTCATTCCATTACTCTGACATCTGCTTTCCTGGTGAGACTAATGAGTCTCATCCCACTATAGTTGGAACAAAACTTTCTATTTCTCTTTTTGAAAATAGGGACCACAACCCCACTTTGGAAATACAGAGGTACTGTGCCAGCCCTTTATGTTGTGTTGAAAAAGTATATTAATCTTAACACCCTAATTCTGTCAGCACCTTCAGTATTCTAGATAGATGCCCACTATTCTCACAATCTTTTCATAATGGAACTTATTAATCATTGCACTGACTCATTTATCAAACTAGTGCCAGTATTTATTTCTGGCACTGCTCTCTTATGGAATGGCATGCCCACTGTATTCAGGGGATTGCCATAGTGTTCCTTGTACACTGCAGCTGTGGTACCAGCTAAGGTCAGCATTTCTTTGTCCTTGTTGAGAATAGCCAGAGCAATATGTCTCCTTTTCATCCTGGAATGCCTGATGGTTTGTCAGGACTCCATTGAGGTCATCCAGAAATAGTTCTGCATGACCTCTGTAAACTTCTCCTACTCTCAGACCTTTGCTTTGGTAGATACCACAGCAGCTGCCTTCCTGGCCATTCAATACATATTAGTCAAACTGAGGGACTCTGCTTGCATTGCATGGAAGGCATTTTTTTTTGTAATTTTATAGATTTCCTTATGACTGATACTCATCAGTTGTCCGCAGGGTTACTGCCATGACAAATATTAATCATCTTTTAGCCATATCTCCTTGCTGCTGTCTCAACTATTGAGGTGATAAACACATCCAATCATGCTCCATATTTCTGAGCTGTAGAAGTAGCTTTTCTAGAGGTGGAAGTTAAATTATTCTCCCACAGATGCATCAGTTAGGTGTTCCAATGACACCTCCAGCCATCACTCTGACCACACCAGCAAATGGTTATCAGTAGGAATTTCAGAGGTTTTAGCCTTGCATATTCCACACCAGCTCCTAGCTGTGATGTTACAGCAGGTGGAGGAGATATATGGTTGCCACTGACAGCAGAGGAGGGAGTCAACCCTCTCTGTGCATTTTTATGACATAGCCAATTTCACTGTAGTCCTTTCTGGCACTGATTGTAAACACACACTCAAAGCTCCACTTGCTCCACATTCTGTCTGGCACATCAACCTGAAGGGCTTCTACTCCATCAGTTGCCAGGTGATGTGAGATGCAGAAGGTATCATATACAGTGTGCCCATGCACCACCCAGGCAGTTTCCATGATATCCACATCTACTATGCATGAAGCCTCGGGGTGTGTTTTCCTAAAGGGTCATCTAGTTGTTAGAAGATGCAAACACTGTCTAGTATGTAGGCCAGTATACGCAGTTCCCACTCGAGTAGGCAGCAGCCCACATATAATAATTTGCACTATTCTGTCCTGCAGAAGATGCTAGATATGAATTGGAACCATGGATGATGACCCCCATCTGAACCTCCCAGACCATGGCTGAAGTGGCTTAACACAGAGCACATTAACATGCATTCCACTACTTGGATACATCTTGTGGTACACTTCGGTATGCACTTGAAATCTGCATCCAATATGGTACTACACAAAAAACACAATCCACAGCACCATGGAGTATGAGATGTCCAACCAAAAGGTTTTTTATAAAACCAGCTTTAATCCTTAAAAGTATAAGCGCTTTTGTTTTTGTACACCAAAAACTTCTTCAGATGCTTTTAAAAATCCAAACAGAACTGTTTAAATCTCCCTCCATGAAGTTAGAAACACACCCACAATCCATTACATTGGCCAGAAAGCTAAAGTCAGAAATTTAAAGGCATATACACACCATAACAAAGGGAATATATACAAATACAAAAAGTACAACAAGCATTCCAAAGATTTAAGTTGTAAAAATGGAGCTATACTAATCATGTCCTTCAAACCCAGGTGCCTGTAGACTTCCAACCTGATCTGCCAAATAAGCTCTTGCTGCTCCAAGAAAGTTGACCACGGATCACCCCTTACAATGACATGATTAGTATAGCTCCAGTTCTAAAACTTAAATCTTTGGACGTTAACAAAATTACTGCAATATTTTTTAATTATCCATTTAACTATTTATAATATTTTTTGATTACTTTTTAGGACAAGTGCAACAAATACTATTTGTATTTGTATATATTCCCTTTGTTATGGTGTGTATATGCCTTTAAATTTCTGACTTTAGCTTTCTGGCTGATGTAATGGATTGTGGGTGTGTTTCTAACTTCATGGAGGGAGATATAAACAGTTCTGTTTGGATTTTTAAATGTATCTGAAGAAGTTTTTGGTGTACAAAAACGAAAGCGCTTATACTTTTAAGGATTAAAGCTGGTTTTACAAAGTTTTGGTTGGACATCTCATTCTCTGTGTTGCTGTGGATTGTGTTTTTCACTGGTTTGTTTGCTGGGTCTGCCTTTTTCAACAGTCTGTTTGTGTTTTCCACCATGGCAGTGGGGCAAGAGATGGCTTCCTAATCTTTGTTCAGTGGTTCTTCGGAAATTGACCTGGCTAGTGAGATATCTACCTTACAGCATACCATTGGTAATCTCACTCTTCTTGTACAACAACTTATGCAGCTTGTGGACAAAACTTTTAATCCATAACTGGTTCAAGGTAACATTAACATGGCTGAAACTACACTGCAGGCTGATACCACTGGAGGGACTATACGACTGGGACAGGTATTTCAAAACTGTGCACCTTTTTCCCAGAATAACAGTAATGGAGGTATTATCAACGCCCAGGTCCTGAACTTTACAGAATGGATTGGGGCTAATGTTGATTTTGAACACACCCAAACCACTGGGGACAGCAATGATTTATGTGGCTTGTTGGGCATGCTTGATTACAAACTTTTCAAACTCAAAAAGGTGCAGTTGGAGAATTTTTACTTTATTGAGAACATCAGAGTCAAAAGGGTAACTAAAGGATTTCATCAATGGAGGTACCCCACAGGCTTGGAGAAGGATTCGCAACTTCTTAGGGAATTACTAGACTTATTCGACCATCAAGGGTGTGAATATGTGGAACTTTTGGTAAAACACAATTCCATTCTCAATAAAAATGACGGGCAGAATAATGGGCAAGTAACTGGGGGAGCATCTTCTGGGTCCCCAGAAGTAACATACATGTAAAACAACTTGGCTGTGGAAATGGTTACAACAACGAATCAGAGGCAGGATTGTTCTGAGTTACGGAGGTCGGAAAGGATTTGTTTACAGTAAGGGAACCAACAAAACAACCACAACCCATGGAAGAGGCCTCAGGGAATGAACCAATTTGCCAGGCAGTACAACAATGTTGCCCCCTGCAGGGGAATGAGAGGAACATAAACAGTATGACGGTGGATCATCAGAATGAAGTTCCTGTGAATGAGAGCCGCAACGACCGAACATGGAGCTTGGTGAGGATTATTAATAACCAAGAAGGGGACTTTAAGCTTTATAATTACACTGGGATAGAATTGGGAACTGAGGTTGCTGACATTTTTGAACGGGGTTTGAGCTATGTACCGGCAAAAACAGTTGATCTTGTCAAGGTAATTTTGGACTTAAAAGTTTTTGTTCGAAAGTTGAACTTTAACATTCTTTTTAAAGATAAAGAATTTTCTAATGATATGTTTAGAATTAGCAGTTTGTACAACCCGCCACTGCATCCCTTATTGTCACAATTTGAAAAAATTTGTGAAATTGATTTTTGTTTAATGTTGGGGAAGCATTTTAAAACTACACATAGTGCTGATGTGATGGAAAATAACATTAAGGGATTATTTAACTTGCTGTATGAATGTGGTCTAAGGGCAATGCAACCAGACAAGGCAGGGGGGGATTGTTGTAATGTTTGTAAAGGACTATAATGAACGTATTTTTAAAATTTTGACAGGTCAGGCTTATGAACAATCTAGTCTGTCAGAGCTCAATAAAGCATACACACTAATTAGAACCCAACTCAGGGATATGTTTATTGAAGAGCGTATTAGTGTGGAATAATTTAAATACCTCTCGATTGTGCCCCCCCCCGAACACCCACTATATTTGGGGTACCCAAGGTGCACAAATCCATTAATAATCCACTATTAAGACCTATTGTGGATGGGAGAGGTTCCATTACTATACCATTAGCACATTTTATTGACAAGAAATATACATTTTTATTAGAAGGTGAACAACATTTATGCCGAGACTCGTGGGATTTCTTGGCTGTAGAATTTGCTCTAAATAATTTACTAGTCACAATTGATGTACGTGACTTGTACACAGTGATACTGCATGGGGTAGCCTTGGACTCAATACAGGATTACCTTAGTAGGAAGGGGATCATTCAGGATGAAATAAATACATGCCTGGAAATGTTAGAAATCATTTTGTGTAACAATTTTATATACTTTGAAGGAAAGATGTACAGGCAAAAAGAGGGGGTGGCCATGGGGTCACCAGTGGGTTCTTTCCTGGCTAATGTGGTTATGTTACAATGGGAGTACCACATAATTTTTGAGCAGGAATATAGGGATAGTATTAAGATATAACTGCGTTACCTGGACAATTTGTTTATTATATGGAAGGAAGATGAGGAACAATTCTTGCAGTACAGCAATGGTAGTACTGATTTTTTGCAATTTACTCATACTAGCAGCAGGGATAGAATGCCCTATTTGGATGTGATGATTGAAAAGGACTTTGAGCACATGGATTACATGGCTAGTGTTTATCGTAAGCCCACTTACTCTAACACACTATTACATTACACCAGCTTTCACCCATTTAAACAAAAAAAAAGCAGTGGTGAAAGGACAGATGGTGAGGGCGGCCTGAATGAGTACAACAGAAATTGGTTTTAGCAAGGAATTGGAACTGTTGGTCAGGATGTTCAGTAGAAGGGGAGTAGCCAGTGGAAATGTTGCAGGAAATTAAAGAGGAAGAGGTGTACAAAAGGGAAATAGGGGTTTGCTATCCTATCCTAACAATGGAGAACAGATAGGGTAATACTGGGGTGGTAACAGGGTCACGTAATGAAAATAAATATACAGGAGCTATGGTAACCACATACAACATGGAAAGTAACAAGGTTAACTGGATTTTAAACAAGAATTGGAATATTTTCAGGGACAGTCATGGACTTGGCAAATCATGGGGACTCACTTTATAGAAGGGTTCACAACTTTAAAGACATGTTGGAAAAGAAAAAAAACACAGGTGCCACTTAGGGGAAGGATGGCTAAATGTGGAATGTGCAGCATATGTAAATACATCCTGGAGGGGGACAGGATTAACCTGAGGAACCAAGATTATTCAGTAACAGGGAGATACAACTGTCAGACAGCAGGAATTATTTACTGAGCTAGATGTCCACACTATGAGGCTTATTATATAGGAAAAACTGAGTGAAAGTTGCACTACCGCATTTATGAGCATGTTTATGGAATCAGAAAGAAAACAAATTACCAATGTCCTTTACAGGCACATTATGACGGAAAGGGTCTATATTAGAACACCGAACATTTGAAATGTCAAGTGTTCTAATATCAACCAGTTTTCAGCGAACGCTGAAAATATCGAAGAAACAAGAAACCAAATTCTTTCCTAGGGAAAGAATTCAGTTGTCCGTTTCTGTTGCTTCGGTATTTTCAGCGCTCTGGTGGAAAGTTACGGGTCGGGTTCAGGTAAGTGGGCAATTGTGTGGATGTGTGGGTTAGGGCGGGTTAGGTGAGTTAGGGTTAGGGACCGGGTCAGGTAAGTGTGTAATTGTGTGGATGTGTGGGTTAAGGCGGGTTAGGGTTAGGGCACAGGTGAGGTGACTGTGCGATAGTGACAGACCTTAGGGTTAGCGTTTGGGTTAAGGTAAGTGGATATTTAGTGGTGTATGCATAGTTTAGTGTAGGGTTAGGTGTAAGAGTTTAGGTGTATGTGTGTGGATTGCTGTTTGTTTGGTGTGCTTGTGTTGTGTGTATGTGTTTTGGAACAGTGAATATTTTCCCTAGGAAAAAATTCACTGTTCCAAATGTTCAATGTTTTTTTTTTCGATTGCAAGGGTTCGATATTAGAACACCCAACATTTTGAATGTTCGGTGTTCTAATATAGACCCATGAATGAAACACATGACTTTAAGTTTAGTGTATTAGAGACGGTGGATAAGTGTCCGAGGGGTGGTCCGTGGCCAACTTTCTTGGAGCAGTGGGAGCTTATTTGGCAGATCAGGCTGGAAGCCTACAGGCACCTGAGTTTGAATGACATGATTAGTATAGCTCCAGTTTTAAAACTTAAATCTTTGGAATGTTATTAACAGAATTACAGCAATATTTTTTACTTTGTATTGAACTATTTATAATATTTTTTTTGATTATTTTTTAGGACAAGTGCAACAAATACTATTTGTATTTGTATATATTCCCTTTGTTATGGTGTGTATATGCTTTTAAATGGGTTTCTATTAGATGACCGAAGATGCATTATATCGAATGCGTCTTGGTCGAACTTAGAATAATGAAAATGCAAAATAGCGAAGCGGCTTTTAAGCAAATTCTTTCCCAGGGAAAGAATTTGCTTCTGTTAATTTGCCATTTTCGGCACTGTAATGCGATCTCGGATTTGGTATATTTAAGTTGGGAGGTGTGGGGGCGAAGCCCCCCACTTTATGTATTATTTCAATTTTCTTTATCTTATTTTTTTTTTTTTTTGGAACAGTGATTTTTTTCCCTTGGAAAAAATTTCTGTTCTGAGCTTTCGAGATTGTAAGCTTTTGCTTACATGGGTTAGATTATTCATCGTTCGCTTTTTTAAGCTTTCGATGATATAATATAGACCCTTTTAAATTTCTGACTTTAGCTTTCTGGCTGATGTAATGGATTGTGGGTGTGTTTCTAACTTCATGGAGGTAGATTTTAAACAGTTCTGTTTGGATTTTTAAATGTATCTGAAGAAGTTTTTGGTGTACAAAAATGAAAGTGCTTATACTTTTAAGGATTAAAGCTGGTTTTATAAAAAACGTTTTGGTTGGACATCTCATTCTCAGTGGTGCTGTAGATTGTGTTTTTTGCTGGTTTGTTTCCTGGGTCTGCCTTTTTCAACAGTCTCTTTGTGATACTACACAAGCAGATAAGCAATGCAGGGACATTGCTATTCTGGCTAAGAGACTTGTTGCAGCACAGGATGAGGGGTTTGGTGCAGTATCATTAGAAGGAACAGATTACAGTAGCAGCCCCCTCAGGCAGTGGTGGGCACAATGCATTACTTCTCTGATAAAGTGGTGGCATGTGTCCCAGCAGTACAAGCCATGATACAGACAACAAAGAACAAAACAGATAAATGCAATCTCTCTCTTGTCTGTATAATACAGCGTACTCACTGGAGATGCTGTGCATCTGACATTACCTTGCATACATAGATAAGAGGTTGGGATAGGCACAGTCAACATCATCATTGCACAGATAGAGTGGGGCACAGTGACAGGTGACAGCAGTGCTATCATAACGTCAAGGGCCATGGGGAGGTTGATGTGGTAGCCACTCATGTAGGTCTTGGGTTGTTGGGGTGAGTCTGAGATCACATCTTCCAGTAGCGGGGATGGAGCTGCCATGCAGTGAAGATTGGCCATGTGTACTTCACTGGCCTACTATTTTATGGCTTGATATAGTCTGTGATAGGGATGGTGTAGCACTTTGGGAGCATGTATGGGATCCACAATGTGATGTCCATTGTGTGGAGCCAGTAGATGTATGACATCCATGACCACAGGCAAAGATATATGTTATGCTTTGTTGGCCAACTGGAGATAGTGATGGTTTAGAACTGCATGATCAGGAGCAGGTGTGCTGGTGAGGAATCCCAGGAGTAGAGTCTGAAGAACATTTTTGGCCTTTACCATGAGACCAGGCACACCTAGCTGTGTCAGCCACTGTAGAAATGCAGCCTCTGGAATGGTGTGTGTGATCTTGTATGGGTGATCTGTAACTTTTTCTTTTGACTCTAGACTCTCTCATAACCATGGCCAGCATGGTGTCCAGAGGCAGAATAGAACACTGTTACCATCTGCTCATGGATGCATCCATGGATGCTATTTGGGCTATCAAGGATCTAAGCAACACTGCATGCTTCCTGCACTTATACTACACATCACTGTGCAGATGCTGCAGGTTGTCCTGCAAGCCATGCAGGGATTGCATGTCAGCATGTAAACCATGCATTACACTTATTCTAGAGTTATGGCAGCAATGCACACCAACATGCCTTTCCACTTATTCTAGAGTTATGGCAGCAATGCACACCAACATGCCTTTCCACTATGGTGTGTGCACACATCAGTGGCAGTGCAGCTGACAGATGTTGTCTGTGGTGGTGATGCCTGAGAAGAATGAGTGAGGCTCACACTATGTACTTAATCACTTTATCTTACTACTTTTTCTTCCTAATGCATCTTTGTTTCTTTCCTGTTTTCACAGTCTCAGTGGAGGACTAAATTATTCCTACGTTCTTTTACAGTGGCAGTGGAGTATGAACAAAATAGGTAGGCCTGTCTCGGAAGGGTTAAATGCCTCCCTAAAATGTGGGATACATCCAGAATGTGCACTATTGTAATGTGTAACTGCACTTTTATTTGTAACGTACATGTGTACAATTGTGCGGGATTTTTCTCTCTCTGTGTTTTCCATCTAGGGGTCCATCTGTGTCATTGTAAGGCAGCAGGAGCAGCAGCAGGCTTCAGTATCCAAGCCAACCAATGCATTTTGAGGTGGGTCACCTGGTCTGCCTCAAATCTGGGCTCAGAGGTCACCCTCATAACAGTGATCTGGAAGGCTCAATGGTGGCCTCAATGGCCACCTTTCAGGAAGGGATGGAGACTCCTCTTCTGAGAGTGGTCTAAAGGGATCCTTTGTGATTGACCACCATCAGGTGTGGAGGCCGGTTATGTCTGAAGTGTCCCTGCAGTTGGATGCCTGCCTGGACACTGTAGTGTAACGGAACCAGCTAGCTCTAACCATCAAGCTGCTAGGGGCACAGCCTACTCATGATGTCAGACATAGAAATGACTGATTTCTGGGTGGGCTATCCTGTGGGATGGTCTGACATGCTCTCTATACTCTCCGTATCCTCCAGGTAGATCTTTCCCTTCCTTATGTGCCATTCCCCATACCATGTTTGATGTTTAACCCTTCCATCACCACTTGTCCACCTCCATATGTCTGTGTCCCCCCACTTTTATCTCCAGCGTATGTGTCCATACATTCTTCCTCTATCTTTTACACACACACACACACACACACACACACACACACACACACACACACACACACACACACACACACACACACACACACACACACACACACACACACACACACACTCTCTCTTCTCTCTCTTTCTTCATTGCCTTCTCCCATCCTCCCCTTCCCATTTATATATAAAAAGGATGCTTGTCGGAAAAATAAAATGCCTCCAATTACCTTACTTATCATTCTTTATGGTTACCCTTCTGTGTTTTCCATTATTTACTTTTCCCCCTTTTTAAGTCTTTTCTTTCAGCCCCTTTGTCTCCACTTAGAAGATATATTGTGTTGGCACTTTGCTGTGCTGGCCTTTCTTTGGATTGCTAACTGTGCCCAATGTGCAACAATGACATGCACATCAGGTGCCTAAGCTGCTATCGAACCGGGGTTACCTGTGACACAGTCATGCCTTTAATCCACTGTGCCATGGTGCTGGCTATGAATGCATACACATAGGCTTGTGAACCTTTCTTTACTTTTCTCATCATGTTGATCACACAAGGTATACTAGCACAGTCCCTTCTCTACAGTTCTTTAATGTGACTGCTGCCTATAATGTGATAATACTTACTTAATATGTAGCCCTTTTCCTGTAATACTAGCATAATGCCAACCCTAATAAATGGCTAAGCAGATACATGCCACTTTACTGTACAGAATCAATGATGTTTAATGCTGCACAACAGCACAGCAAGTGTTTCTAAATACCACACCCCATAATCTGTCTACAGGGGTAAATAAAATTTAGCTTTTCATATTTACCTATATGAGTGAGCCCCCAAAACAGTAAGAGGGTTCAGTGGTCTCTGTTACTGTTAGCAGTGATATTATGATTAACTTGCCAGTAAACAGATTGCCTAAAGGTGTAAACAGCATTTAGTCAGATGAAGGGTGATGAGAGCCACAGGCTGCTTGCATCCTGAAGCATAAACAGTGTCACAAGCTAAAGTATGATTAGGAATTTCCTTGTTATTTAGCACATTCAAAACCAGCAAAAAATGATGATTCCATTATAGCTTACAGTTCTGAATGTTTGTAAATTAAATAATGTTTGTAAAATTAACTTCTTGCAGAACAAATGCAAGACAATATAAATGGCATAAGTTTCTCTCTATGATTAAACAGATGATATATGCTGCCTGTGCCAAGTAAAAGGTTCTGTTAACATGATTTACCATGAAACACTAACAAGTATAAATTCCTTCTGTTCTCTCCCACTAATTCAGTGATGAGGAAGTCATTGTTCTCACTGTCCCAGCAGCCCGAAATACAATTTTTTTTAAGTGAAAACAAAACATTTATGATTTGTCCCAATCTACGTTCCTCACGGGGGGTGTAATGGCCTTTGCCCCTTTCTAGAATAACTTATCTCTTCTTTCTCAGTTCAAATGCCATTTTTAAATAGTTTGCTTTATTCAAAAGGCATTCACATATTTGGATTTTATGAAAATATACCCCCTAAGACACATTACAGAAGATATGTATCTGTTACTCAAAACTGAGTTAGCTACATGTTATTGAGGGGACAGTGCCCCCCTATAGTCTCTGTGTGGCTGGGACTACATGAATGCTGGTTTGGGAAGGGGAAATGGATTGTGGCGGTTTGCAGCATCACATATGTTGCTCCTGCACACAATGAGATTATTTTTTTGAATGATCCTAATTGGGCAGAGCTAATAACATCACATGTATCACCGTACATAACATCAGTTAATTATGGCCAACATCAGATGCCATAGTTAATGGAAATGTGCCCAGTGATTATGGCACCATCCCTATCACCGGGGATACGTCCTTACCGGAGGCAGATGTCCCTCTATGCTGATGTAGGTGAGCAGACAAACACAATCTTTCCCACTCTTCCATCTCTGTCTCCATCAGCACCTGGGTCACTAGTGAGTATTTCATCATCTAGGCTGTTGTCAGGGCTCCTTCTCTTACACCATGGAGCTTGGAGAGTGAATGAGTGAAATTACAAAATCAAAATTAAGTAGCTAAGGTTGGAGTTCTGCAAAAATTCCCTCTCAGTTTGGCTACATATCATTGCTGGAGCCTTCCTGTGTCCTGAAAGAGTGCTCTTCAAACTATCTGGAGATATACAGAGCCGAGTATATTTTTCTGGCACTTCAGAGTTGTGTACTGGTAATTGTTGTTTGACTAATTTTGTATCATTGCTGGCTGACTTCAGAGTTGTGCACTGTTATTTTTGCTTCACTGTTTAGTTTTTCAGATCTCTGCTGAAGGTGTTTTTCCCCCCTCCCCCTATTTCTCTTTGTCTTAAGTTGGTATAACTGGTTTTACATCCTGTGTGTTATCTGACCATCTCAAGGATTACTTGCATAAAGTTAGACCCTCTTAGTAAAAAAGTCAGCATATCATTGCTGGAGTCTTCCTGTGTCTTGAAAAAGTGCTCTTCAAACTATCTGCAGATATACAGAGCTGAGTATATTTTTCTGGCACTTCAGAGTTATGTACTAGTAATTGTTGTTTGACTAATTTTATATAATTGCTGGCTGACTTCAGAGTTGTGCACTGTTATTTTTGCTTCACTGTTTAGTTTTTCAGATCTCTGCTGAAGGTGTTTTTCCCCCCTCCCCCTATTTCTCTGTGTCTTTAGTTGGTATAACTGGTTTACATCCTGTGTGTTATCTGACCATCTCAAGGATTACTTGCATAAAGTTAGTCCCTCTTAGTAAAAACGTCTGCATATCTCCTGTGTCCTGAAAGAGTGCTCTTCAAATTATCTGGATATATACAGAGCTGAGTATATTTTTCTGGCACTTCAGAGTTGTGTACTGGTAATTGTTGTTCGACTAATTTTATATCATTGCTGGCTGACTTCAGAGTTGTGCACTGTTATTTTTGCTTCACTGTATAGTTTTTTAGATCTCTGCTGAAGGTGTTGGTTTTCCCATACCCACCCTCCTTATTCCTGTGTTGTTGTTTAAATTTGGAGGTTTTTGCAGTTGCCCGCCCCCACTATAGATTTGATCTGGGACACTCCCCCCAGTCCCATCTCTTTACCTCATTCTACCTAACAGACTCCTTCTGCATTGTTTTTAGTCATTTTTAATTTAATTGCATTTTTTAAACTGTTTGGTCTAACATTGCTACATACTCAAGTGTGCTAGTTTGCACTGCATTTGAATTGTTTTGACTGTTGTTTTAGCTACTTTTCTGTATATATATATATATATATATATATATATATATATATATATATATATAAACCTTTCCTGTAACTAGTGTAGTCCAGATTCAGATTTGCTGTATCCAGGACTGTATGTAAGCTTCTGAGTCCCCCCAAGCTTTCTGTGTTGGAGGGAAGCCTTCTAGCTTATCAGTGGATGTGGTAAGCACTAGGTAACCTATCTACCACATAAGGAATGGTTCTGGCCCAGAAATTGTAGCTATTGGCCGTTTGGGAGTTTTTCCATCACTCTCAACTTTCTGATTTAAAAGCCCACATTTGCACTTGTTTCCCCCCTTTCCTGTAACTAGTTTAGTCCAGATACAGATTCTTACTTTTAGCACTTGAATTTGCTTATTCGTGATCAGCACTTGTTCAGAACTTGTAAGCACTAAATAACCTACTAATTACTGCAGCACGCAACCTTCCTCATTACCTAGAGGAAAACAGTTTTGGTACTTACTTTTCTCACTTGCTTAGAGAAAAACAGCTCTTGTACTCACTTTCCTCACTTATCTAGAGGAATATAGTTTTTTTATGTGTAGAGTTTGATCAGTCAAATTTAGCTAGTACTTTTCAAAATCCCATACAAACTCTGGGTCATTCTACAGCAGCAAGGTGACACTCCAGTTCCAAGATCCAGCTGTATTGTCTGTTACGGACTGCTTACAGCAAACACCGTCTCTGAATGCTGCTCATGGGTGTACTTGGTACTACGGCACCTTGACATAAAGTTCAATGTCTGACCTTGTAGTTATCTCATCAAATCTGAGACTGCTCGAGACAAGATATGTGCTGGTCTGCAACTGACCACCAGTAAGTAGTAGACTGCGTCAGGCAGTAGAGTAAGTAGCTGGACAAAGCCAGGAAACCCATATAGTGATGGTATTCAGGGAATGCTTACTTGATGTTTACATGTGGGATGAGCTCAATTTCTACCTCAAGGGGAGGTGAGGGATGTGAAATTTGAATGGAGGTTATTCACAGCCTCAACAGATGTGGTAGTGAGAAGGAGCTGTGGCTAAGTTGGTAGCTAGTATCATGATGATAAAGCCTTGGACCAAATGGTGAACACTAGCATTGAGGGAATTCATCAGGTTAAAGAAAGAGGCCATCTATGCAGTCCTATCAGGGAATATCCAGATCTGGCTGAGAGGTACCAACAAACCAGGAAGGCAGCAGATAAACAAGGGTGAGTGTGTGGTAGGAGTCTGATGATGCTATGAAGAATTTCTGATAGCCTCAAAGAAATTTTGGCAAATCCACCTGCAACTAAGGAAGCCAAGCTGGCATACTGTCTAGCTGTTTTTAGTAATGGTGCAGAAGCACTGAGGAAAGAACACTTTGGAGAACTCCTGAATCCTGTGGACATGCCCTCCTTTGAAAAAGCAGTGCAAGAAAAAGATAGTGAAAAATGGATGCATTTCTGTAAATTATGCCAAGGTGCTGAATAAACAGTTCTGCAGTGTCAGGACTATGGAGGTGGAAGAGACCCAGCTGGAAATGTTAAAGACAGTTGACACTACTATGAGGTAATTGTTGACATAACAGTGCCTCGGGAGGGGGGACAGGCTGAAGTAGTAGTAAAAAGGGATAGGTAAGAGGATGTGTGCCATATTTAGAGGGATTATGTTACTTCACTCCCCTACTTCCGCGGTGGTGCAGTGGTAGCATTGTTGCCTCACAGCAAGAGGTTCTCCCGTTTGATTCTAGGCTGGAGTGCAGGGAGTGCCTTCTGTGTGGAGTCTGCATGTCCTCCCCGTGGTTGGGTGGGCGTTTGAAAGACATGCGTAAATGGACGTGCCTTCGTTGAAGTTTGGACGTCGAGCTGGCACCTCGGCATTCATGAAAATCTACTGCCAATCATTAGCAGACCGGAGTTCCGCTGTGGTGACCCCCTAACTGGGAAAAGCCGAAAGACAACAACAACAACAACAACAACAACATGTTACTTCACTCCCCTGTGAAAGTCTGATCCAGGGTTCTGGAAAGGAAACTTCATTTAACAGTTGAACCTCTTATTCAGAAAGAGCAAATCAGTTCCATCCTGGTCAAAGAAGTGGGGACTGACTCAATAATGGATTCATCCCTTTTTCTTTTTTTAGTCCACAATGGCTACTTATCTTGAATGAATCTGCAAGGTGTTTGCTCTCTTTGCTGACTACACCGTGTATGGATAATAAAATTTGTTCACTCACAATGTTTATGAATTGCATTATTCCATGCAGAATGTCAGTCTGGGAAAGTGACAATCTTTCACTATGAGTTATATTAACATCCACTATTGCTATGGTAATTGTAGTGCCATCCCAAAGTAATACCACACAGTTCCTTAGACTATATTTGCTGACCTTGGTAGTGGGTATAGCTTGTTCCATGAGCAAAGGGAGCACTTCCATATTAATGCATGGTCTCCAATGCTCAGCTCCAGCTTACTGATTTCAGACGAATGAAGTTATCAAGAGCTCAGTATGGCACATTTCATATGACAACCAAATATGCAACTTTGGATTAGTAACTTGAATGTTCTCTCTACCTAGAATGTAACATGCATTAACAGCTTGAAAAAAAAAATCACTGACCGACTTTAAGGTGATTTAAAAATAAAATCCAAATGTTGTATTTCTATGAGAAGGTCATATTAGGAAAATGAATTATATTGTTTCTTACGTGCCTGGGTTAAGTAAGCAGAAGGCACAGGCAATAACAAATCAAAAGCTAACTAATAATAACTGACACAACTTTATTATAACAAAAAATGTTTCACTTGGAAGACAACATACATACCTTCTTAAAACTTATTTTCAAAATGTGAAGAACTATTTTACAAGTTTTCTAATTTTAACAAAATGCAGCAGTTATAGTAGGCAGGGATTTTAATGGAGTTATTAATCTCCAACATGACAAAAATAATAAAACTGTCATTAAAAACATTAAAAATTAAATGCTAACCTACAAACACTTAACTGCAAATGAAAGCTGGAGGCCACATAATCTAACAAGAATTTTACATTTAAACCATTTGCTAACACCTTTACCTTTAAACTGGATAATATTTTAAAACTCCTGACTTTTAACTTATAAATATTGACATTATCTATATAGTAATTGCTAAGCATGCTTCATTTTCTGTTGCATTTCAAGTGGTACAAGAAAAGAACGCTTGCGAAGAAATTTATTAATAAATAAATATAAAACGTGCCTTAAATAGAGTGAAATATTGCCCTTACATTTTTATTTAACAAAAAGAAAGTTAAACTGCATTTTAAATGTGATTAAAAACAAGGCACATTGTAAATTAATCATACCTTCTATGTTAAGATATCAGGTGGTGAAGCAAAATGTATTATTAGTGGTAAAACAGATGTGAGAAGTTAAGTCCTAGCTCATAAATTGCAGCTGATGTCAAATGAGTACATAATTTCTATACAGCTAAGAAATCAGTTTAATAAAATGTGGCTAATATAACTAATAATGGTTAAAAGATAAGTAGACTTTCCTTTCTCATTAACTGGGAAAACTACTTATGTATCAACTCCTTCGCTCAACGCTTTCTGGAGTTCATAAACTCCAATGCCCTGGATCAACCTATCCACACCCCCACCAGGGGCAACAATATCCTAGATCTAGTCATTACCAACATGAGTGACCGGTGTTCCACACCTGAAGTCAATGCCTCATTGGTCCGATCCGACCATAAGCTAATTTCCCTAGATATCCACATCCTGCCTCCACCCTCCATTAAGGAAACCATGGTAAAAAATTTCTCCAAAGCCAACTTCATGCTTCTTAAGACAGAAGTGGTGAACTTCATGACACTCATGCAGATGGACAATACAGTTACGACTACTGAATCCTACACAATTGCACTTTATAAGCACTTTCATGAGTGCATGGATCATGCTAAACAGAACCAAGACGCTATCCTCCAAAAAAAGGAAGTCAATCTGGTGGTCCCCTGCCATAAACAAACTGTACAACAGAAGGAAGAAACTCTTGCAAAAGAGAGTAAAATCCCATGAGTGGAGGAGCTCCCTGGTCAGCCTCAGTAAGAAGCTGCGATCCCTGATAAAATCCTCCAAAGCTAGTTATGAAAACAAAATCGCCACTGATTCTAAAGACAACCACAAAGCATTCTATAGCTATGTCAAGAATCTCAATGGCAACACTCAGATCTGCTCTGAGTTACAGCACAATGACACTAAATATACAGACCCAACTGATATTGCCAACATCCTGGCAAATAAGTTCAGTGCTAACTTTACCCCCCCTCTCACTCCCTAAAGAGCCCATCTCTATAACGGAAGAATGCAAAGTTCCTGTAATCACGGCTGGACAGGTAAAAACCATACTCTCCAAAACCAAGAACACAGCATCCATGGGACCAGACAACATCCCAGGCTGCGTTCTACATGAACTACAGAATGAACTGGCACCCCACCTAGGTTCCATGTTCAATCATAGCCTCACCTCAGGCTTTGTGCCTGCTGAATGGAGCACAGCAATGGTTATCCCACTCCGCAAGGGGGGAGCCACCACGGACCCCGGGAACTACCACCCCATTAGCCTGACAAGCCTGCTCTGCAAGGCCATGGAACGTATCATCATGGAACTTATAAACAAAGACAGTGGTAATCTCCAAACTCTGGATCCCACCCAGTTCAGGTTTGTAAAAGACAGATCATGCCTCCTAAAGCTGATAGACTTCTTTGAAGCAGTCACCAAAGCTGTAGACAAGAGTAAGGTGGTTCACACAGCCTATCTAGATCTTGCCAAGGCTTTCGACACCATCCCACACTCTGGAATTATAGATATACTCACTAAACTAGGTATAAATCCATATGTCACAAGATGGGTTGCCAACTGGCAACTGAACCCACAGTGTGAAAGTAGCAGACTCCAAATCCGACTTCAGACCAGTGACAAGTGGAGTACCACAGGGTTCAGTCCTGGGTCCTCTCCTGTTTGGTATCTACTTCTCTGAAGTACAGGCTAACACAGAAGGTCTTTGGCTAATGAAGTTCGCAGATGACTGCAAACCAGGAGCCATAATGTAATCTCCTAACGATGTGGACATCCTACAAACGGGCCTCACTGAGACAGATGCCTGGTGTCAAAGCCATGGCCTCAAGCTCAATGCTAAAGAGTGCATTGTCATCCCCTTTGGTAAAAACTCTGTACCCATGAACTACAACATAGTCGGTAGTATGCTTAACACTGAAAGTGTGATAAGAGACCTTGGGACACAGGTGGACAGTAGTCTCTCCTTTGATAATCACATCGCCACAGTAGTCAGGAAATCCTTCTACTTGGCACACCTCATCACAAAAGGTTTCTCATCCAGAAAAAAAGAGGTCATTGTTCCCCTCTACTCATCACTCATTAGACCCATTATAGAGTACAACTCCCCTTTTGGTATGTACCTCACAAGATATCTACAACAACTGGAAAGGCCGCAGAAATACCTCACAAAGAGGATTACCGGTCTCAAACAGATGCCCTACGCAGACCGTCTCAAAAAACTCCAGCTTTACTCTGTCGCATATTGCCTACTCAGAGGTGATGTCTGCCTAATGTACAAAGCTATGTCAAACCCAGAGCTGTTGGACATGCTCCACTTAAAGAAATCCCAATCCCTCCGAGCTACATGCTCTAGGGACCTAAACCTTGTCACCACAATAAACAGAACATGCCGGTGGGATAGATTCCTGTTCCAGAGACTTCCCATACTCTGGAATAAACTACCTATCTATATCAAACAAAGCTCCTCATTAGCACTCTTCAAGAAAAATATTGATGATTGGATGGAAAATAGGAAATTCACCCCGAGGATCACCTCTGTGGCTCTGCTCGACAGTGGCACAGGAAAATTATTTTCTTGGGTGGCAAAACCCAGGGTACCTTTTTGGCTGGGCTTGTATAGGCCCCAGGGCCAATAGCCTAGTACCTACCTATGAACCTATAAAAGAGTATTAGTCAGAAATAAAGTGAAAATGGCTTGAGGGAGTAAGGATGGTGGGAGTGAGAGTCATGAGCAGCATGGGAAATAATGAATGGAGAGAGTCTACATGAAGTGCTGTAAGCACGATGAGAAATTTCAAATATTTAACCAGAGTGGTGCGATAGTGCAGTAAATTCCTGGACAGCCGGGATTATTCTTTACAGCCCACCTCTGGGAGTGTGGAAATATGACGGTTTGAATAACATTGCAATGGATGGGGCCTGCAACCAAATGAATCATAACAACAGAAATGGAGAGCTTCAAGCAGTTGCTGCTTATAACAACTGTATTATTATTATACACGCATGCTCACCAGGAACAGCTTCTGCATTAGACCAGCGGTTTAATTTTAATATGAGCATGCTCACCAGGAACAGCTTCTGCATTAGACCAGTGATTTAATTTTAATATGAGCATGCTCACCAGGAACAGCTTCTGCATTAGACCAGCGGTTTAATTTTAATATGAGCATGCTCACCAAGAACAGCTTCTGCATTAGACGAGCGGTTTAGTTTTAATATGAGTTTTGGAGCAAGAGGAAATTCTGATGTGGGTTGCTACCAACACAACTAATGCAATTTGAAAAATTTTTGTTAAAATACAGATCTTTACTGATGGACATTTTTTATGGGAACGCTTAAAAATCAGAATGTTCTTAAAGGAATGAGGGTGTGGTTGTTTGACGATTCTGTATGTGAAGAAAATTTAACTGTCAGTGCATTCATCACTGAAGATTTTTTTTATTTGAATCTTATTGTGCCTTATACAAAAAGTCTTTTTTTTTAAAAAAGGTAAATCTGATTGTAAGCCTGTGATGGCAAAAAATGAAAAAAAAAAATTAGAGACAGATAAAAAAGGATTATTTTTGGAGGGGGCCTTTCCACTTCCAAAGTAATGGGCCAGTAATAATGAGTCCATAGTCAAGGTGACAATAGTGGAAAATTACACTGATTTGGAAATGGATTTTTTGGTTATCCTTTTAGAAGTCCCTCCCCACTCCTAGATGTCAGAAAGATTAATGAATGGGGGGGGGGGGGGTTGAAAATTCATCAGTTCAGAACAAAGTGCAACAGAACCATCATTACAATAACAGGTGTGGCAGGGCAGGGGTCCTGGGAGATCCTCTGATATGAGACGATCCTGGTAGACCCAGTTTCAGGTACTGTTCATGTTATAAACAAAAATAATTTTAAAATATTCAATTGATCTTTTTTTTTAAATGACTGATACATATAATAATTTGTTTGAATGGAGTACAATTTTCTCCCCTCCGCAAGATTAAATTTAGTGGAAACACATTAAAATTATTAAGAAGAAAATTAAACTTGGCATTACTGTTTGAAAACAATATACCTTAGTTGACATACAATCAAAATGTCAATCGCATATTGGTGACACCACTAACGCAAACTCCAAACAGCGACAGTTGAAAATGCCGAACTCCGTTATTCTGAAATGCAAAATCTCACCCCCTTTTTGACCCATGGTAGCACTTGTTTGTAGGTGTGGAGCAGTCGGAAATGTTGACTTTCGGTGTTTTTGCAACATTATGAGGAACCTGCATTATGGATTTCGTGAAAGGAGTCAATGAAATGCACATTCGCTGATGGGCGATCTACATTTTGATAGCAAACCATCTTTATTCTACTACTGTTCATTTATATTGCAAAAGTGTTTTTAATCCACCTTTTCACCTTGTGCTAACTATATTTGAATGTATTTGGGAGGCTGACATCAAAAGGCTCCATGTAGAAAATTCCAACTCTTTTTTTTTTTTTTTTAACTTAACCTTATGTGACAGTACTTTATTGCAGTCCATTAATAATAACAAAACCATTAGACTGATAAAAACCAATAAGGTTGATAGTACAACTGTCATGGACTCCACTGATTGTGCAGGAAAACTTTTATTAATTTTAGGGGTTGAAACTATGTGTTTGTGTCCAAAAATGAAATCAATATGGTATACTTTAGTTATTGCTTAGATCTCTGTTGAAACTGCCCCCCCCCCCCCATTTTCTGCCGTGTCTTCAGTTGGTATAACTAGTTTTTACAGCTTGTGTGTTATCTAACTCAAGGATCACTTGCATAACATTTGTCCTGTTAGTAACAGCCTGCATTTAATTGCTGGAACCTGTGTTCTGAGAGACTGCCTTCCAGACTATCTGCTAATATACAGAGCTGAGTATATTTTTTTGGTTTTAGAGTTTGTACTGCTAGTTGCTGCTTAGATCTCTGTTGAAACTGTTTTGTCCTACCCACCCTCCCTATTTTTGGTTTGTAGTTTAAATTTGGTGGCTTTTGCAGTTGCCCGCCCCACTGTAGATTTGATCTGGGACACTCCCCCAGTCCCATCTCTTTACCACATTCTACCTAATAAACTCTTTCAGCACTTGCTTTTAGTCCTTTTTAATTTAATTGGATTTTTAAACTGTGTTTGGTCTAATATTGCTACATACTCAAGTGTGCTAGCTTGCACAGCATGTGAATTGTTTTTACTACTGTTTTTGCTACTTTTCTTAAAAAACAAACAAACAAAAAAAAAACTGTAAGCCTGTTTCCTACCTTTCCTGTAACTAGTGTTCTAGATACAGATTTGCTGTATCCAGGACTGTATGTATGCTTCTGAGCCCCCCAAACCTTTCTGTGCTGGAGGGAAGCCTTCTAGCTTATCAGTGGGAGTGGTAAGCACTAGGTAACCTCCCTACCACATAAGGAGTGGTTCTGGCCCAGAAATTGTAGTTATTGGTCAATTGGGCAATCTCTTCCATCTCTCTCAACTTTCTGATTTGAAAGCCTGCATTTGCACTTGTTTCTGTCCTGTAACTTGTCTAATGCAGATACAGATTCTTAGTTTTAGCACTTAAATTTGCTTATTCATGCTCAGCACTTGTTCAGAACGTGTAAGCACTAAATAAGCTACTAATTACTATAGCACTCAGTCTTCCTCATTACCTAGAGGAAAACAGTTTTTGTACTTACTTTTCTCACTTGCTTAGAGAAAAACAGCTCTTGTTGTACTCACTTTCCTCACTTATCTAGAGGAAAATAGTTTTCTATTCAGGCATGTCCAAGGGTCAGCTCCCAGTGTTCTCTCCCCTGTCTATCTGATGAATCTGGGCATCTTGAGGCAATGTAGAAGTTGCCTCATGTAAACAGAAAACCCTCTCCTCCTACCACCCAACACTACAACCTGTGAGAGATGCACTTATCTAACCAAACTGGAGGTAAAGCTCTCTCCAGCCAAGACTGAATTTGACAGTCATGAGGAGAAGGTAAACACTTTCACCACACCACACTCATCACATAGTCTCACTAAATCTACACCACCAAAATCTTCACATAGTAACACAAAAACATTCGCGGATGCTCTCAATAGTAATCTGTCTAAGCAACAGAGACCTCCAAAGCAGAAATGCAAGCAACCTCCATCCCCCAACACAACCCAAATGACACATAGCCCAAAGACTCAGTGTGCCACTCAACCACAGCCAATAAGGCAAAACAACGTACCCAACACACTAGTCATAGGTGACTCTATAGTCAGGCATACTGATGTCCCACTCACCAGGCTAAACAAGGAGAAGGTTACTGTCAGCTGCCTGTCGGGTGCCAGGATCTGCCACATAACCCACGCACTCAGGTCACTCCAAAACAAGTACAAATATGACTCTGTCATTGTCCATGTTGGTGTGCATAACCTGAGACGTACCTCCCTGGGCTACATGAAAAGAGACATGGAAGAGCTCTCCGATCTTGTAGCCCAGGCAGGTATGACCCTAGCCCTGAGTAGCATTCTGCCATCTCCCCGAATGGTACCACAGTACAAGGACAAAATAATTGACTTCAACAATTGCCTAAGCTTCTGGTGTCATTCTAAGGGGATGCAGTATCTGTCTGCTTGGGATGACATGGTCGACAGACCACGATGCTTTGCCACATATGGCCTGCACCTGTCACCCCTGGGATTCCGGATACTGGGTAAGGCTCTTGCTGCCCCTATAGTGCCTTTTTTTAGGCAAGGTTCAAATAACATATTCACCACCGTAACAGGAACAGGCAAGTAAAAACTGAGGTTAATGCTACTCAATGCTAGAAGTCTAAATCTCAAAATGCAGTCACTCGAGGCACTCTTTAAAATGGAGAACATCGATATCTGTGCAGTGACTGAGACCTGGTTCAAGGCTCCAGAGAGCACCCCTGCATTACCAGGCTATAACTCATACCACACTTTTCGGCCATGTAACCTGGACTGAAACACCAAAGGCGGAGGTGTGTCCATATTCATTAAGGATATACACACCTCCAGGCTAGTTGCGCAGCATAATGCATCCGATGTTATCCAAGTGCAACTAACTCTGGGCAAAACTGCAATCCAAGGTGTAGCTTGCTACAGATCCCCACCATGCCCCAGGATTCCCACTCCTCTTTTCTTGATGTACTGGAAAATATTAGGGTTCAACCAAACACCCTAATAATGGGTGATGTCAACTACCCCACCATTAACTGGGAAAACTACTCATGTACCAACTCCTGGAGGAGCTTCCTGGTCAACCTCAGTAAGAAGCTGAGATCCCTTATAAGATCCTCCAAAGCTAGCTATGAAAACAAAATCACCACTAATTCTAAGGACAACCATAAAGCATTCTATAGCTATGTCAGCAATCTCGATGGCAACACCCAGACCTGCTCTGAGTTACAGCACAAAGGAATGAAAATTACAAAACCAAATGATATTGCCAACATCCTGGCGGATAGGTTCAGTGCTAACTTTACCCTCCCCCCACCCCCTAAAGGGCCCATATCTATACAGGAAGAATGCAGAGTACCTGTAATCACAACTACGCAGGTAAAAGCTGCACTCTCTAAAGCCAAAAACACAGCATCCATGGCTGCATTTTACATGAACTTCAGAACGAACTGGCTACCCACTTAAGCACCATGTTCAATAATAGTCTCGCATCAGGCTTTGTGCCCACTGAATGATGCACAGCAACAGTTATCCCACTCCACAAAGGGGGAGCCACCACTGATCCTGGGAACTATTGACCTATTAGCCTGACGAGCCTGTTCTGCAAGGCCATGGAACCTATCATCATGGAACTCATAAACAAAGACATTGGTAACCTCCAAACTCTGGATCCCACCCAGTTCGGGTTTGTGAAAGTCAGATCATGCCTCCTGAACCTGATTGACTTCTTTGTGGCAGTCACCAAAGCCGTAGATGAGGATAAGGTGGTTCACACAACCTATCTTGACCTCGCCAAGGCTTTTGACACCATCCCCCATTCTGGAATTATAGCTAAACTCACTAAACTAGGTATAAATCCCTAAGTCACAAGATGGGTTGCCAACTGGCTCACTGACAGAACCCACACTGTAAAGGTTGCAGACTCCAAATCTGACCTCAAAGCAGTGACAAGTGGAGTACCACAGGGTTCCGTCCTGGGACCTCTCCTGTTTGGTATCTACTTCTCTGAAGTACAGGCTAACACAGAAGGCCTGTGGCTAATGAAGTTTGCAGATGACTGCAAACTAGGAGCCATAGTCAAGTCCCCAAATGATGTGGACATCCTACAGAAGGGTCTCGCTGAGACAGATGCCTGGTGTCAGAACCATGGCCTCAAGCTCAATGCCAAAAAGTGTTTTTTTTCTGTAGTAACATCAAGCCATACATCTATAGGTTCCTAGGTTTATAGATAGGTACTAGGCTATCAGCCCAAGGGCCTACGTAAGCCTAGCCAACAAGGTTTCCTGGCTTACGCCACCCAAGTAAGTTATTTTCCTGTGCCACTGTTGAGCAGAGATACAGAAATGATCCCCGGGGTGTATTTCCTATTTCCCATACACTCATCAAGATTTTTCTTGAAGAGTGCTAATGAAGACCTTTGCTTGACATAGATGGGTAGCCTGTTCCAGAGTATTGGAAGTCTCTGGGACAGGAATTAATCCCTCCAGCATGTCCTGTTTATTGTGGTGACAAGATTTAGGTCCCTAGAGCATGTAGCTCAGAAGGATTGGGATTTCTTTAGGTGTAGCATATCCAACAGCTCTGGGTTTGACATAGCTTTATATGTTAGGCAGAGATCACCTTGAAGTAGGCGATATGCTACGGAGTAAAGCTGGAGTTTTTTGAGGTGGTCAGTGTAGGGCATCTGTTTGAGGCCAGTAATCCTCTTTGTGAGTTACTTCTGTGGCCTTTCCAGCTGCTGTAGATGTCTTGTGAGGTACATTACAAAAGGGGCGTTGTACTCTATAATGGGTCTAATGTGTGCCGAGTAGAGGGGAACAATGACCCCTTTTTTCCTGGATGAGAACCCTTTTGTGATGAGGTATGCCACATAGAAGGATTTCCTGACTGCTGTGGTGATGTGATTATCAAAGGAGAGACTACTGTCTACCTGGGTCCCAAGGTCTCTTATCACACATTTGGCATTAAGTAGACTGCTGTTTATGTGGTAGTTCATGGGTACAGAGTTTTTACCAAAGGGGATGACAATGCACTTTTTGGCATTGAGCTTGAGGCCATGCCTCTGACACCAGGCATCTGTCTCAGTGCGGTTCTTCTGTAGGATGTCCACATCATTTGGGGAGTCAACAATGGCTCCTAGTTTGCAGTCATCTGCAAACTTCATTATCCAGAGGCATTCTGTGTTAGCCTGTACTTCAGAGAAGTGGATACCAAACAGGAAAGGTCCAAGGACTGAACCCTGTGGTACTCCACTTGTCACTGGTTTGAAGTCTTATTTGGAGTCTGCAACTTTTACAGTGTGGGTTCTGTCAGTGAGCCAGTTGGCAACCCATCTTGTGACGTAGGGATTTATATCTAGTTTAGTGAGTTTAGCTATAATTCCAGAATGGGGGATGGTGTCGAAAGCCTTGGCGAGGTCAACATAGGCTGTGTGAACCACCTTACCCTCGTCTACGGCTTTGGTGACTGCCTCAAAGAAGTCGATCAGGTTCAGAAGGCATGATCTGCCTTTCACAACCCTGAACTGGGTGGGGTTCAGAGTTTGGAGGTTACCAATGTCTTTGTTTATGAGTTCCATGATGATAGGTTCCATGGCCTTGCAGACCAGGCTCATCAGGCTAATAGGGCAATAGTTCCCAGGATCAGTGGTGGCTCCTCCTTTGTGGAGTGGGATAACTGTTGCTGTGTGCCATTCAGTGGGCACAAAGCCTGACGTGAGACTATGATTGAACATGGTACTTAGGTGGGGAGCCAGTTCGTTCTGAAGTTCGTGTAAAACGCAGCCTGGGATGTTGTCCGGTCCCATGGATGCTGTGTTTTTGGTTTTAGAGAGTGCAGCTTTTACCTGCATAGATGTGATTACAGGGACTCTGCATTCTTCCTGTATATATATGGGCCTTTTAGGGGGTGAGAGGGGGGTAAAGTTAGCACTGAACCTATCTGCCAGGATGTTGGCAATATCATTTGGTTCTGTAATTTTTGTACCATTGTGCTGTAACTCAGGGAAGATCTGGGTGTTGCCATTGAGATTCTTGACATAGCTATAGAATGCTTTGTGGTTGCCCTTAGAATCAGTGGTGATTTTGTTTTCGTAGCTAGCTTTGGAGGATCTTATAAGGGATTTCATCTTTTTATTGAGGGTGACCAGGGAGCTCCTCCACTCATGGGATTTTACTCTCTTTTGCCACAGTTTCTTCCTTCTGTTGTAGAGTTTGTTTATGGCAGGGGACCACCAGATTGGCTTCCCTGTTTTGGAGGATAGCATTTTGGTTCTGTTTGGGATAGCACGATTCATGCACTCGTGTAAGCACTTATAGAGTACATTTATGTAGGATTCAGCAGTCATAACTGTATTATCCATCTGCATGGGTGTTATGAAGTTCGCCACTTCTGTCATAAGAAGCATGAGGTTGGCTTTTGAGAAAATTTTTACCATTGTTTCCTTAATGGTGGGTGGGGGCGTGATGCAGATATCTAGGGTGATTAGCTTATGGTTGGATCTGACCAACGGGAATTTGACTTCAGGTGTGGAACACCAGTCACTCATGCTGGTAATGACTAGGTCTAGGATATTGTTGCCCCTGGTGAGGGTGTGGATAAGTTGATCCAGGGCATTGGAATTTATGAATTCCAGAAAGCATTGAGTGAAGGAGTTGGTACATGAGTAGTTTTCCCAGTTAATGGTGGGGTGGTTGAAATCACCCATTATTAAGGTGTTTGGTTGAACCCTAATATTTTCCAGTATTAAAAGAAAAAAGGAGTGGGAATCCTGGGGCATGGTGGGGGATCTGCAGCAAGCTACAATTTGGATTTCAGTTTTGCACAGAGTTAGTTGCACTTGGATAACCTCGGATGCATTATGCTGCGCAACTAGCCTGGAGGTGTGGATATACTTAATGAGTATGAACACACCTCTGCCTTTGGTGTTCTGGTCCAGGTTACATGGCAGAAAAGTGTGGTATGAGTTATAGCCTAGTAATGCAGGGGTGCTCTCTAGAGCCTTGAACCAGGTCTCAGTCACTGCACAGATATCGATGTTCTCCATTTTAAGGAGTGCCTCGAGTGAGTGCATTTTGAGATTTAGACTTCTAGCATTGAGTAGCATTACCCTCAGTTTTTGCTTGCCTGTTCCTGTTACAGTGGTGAATTTGTCATTTGAACCTTGCCTAAAAGAGGCACTATAGGGGTGGCAAGACCCTTAGCCAGTATCTGGAATCCCAGGGGCGACAGGTGCAGGCCATCTCTGGCAAAGCATCGTGGTCTGTCGACCATTTCGTCCCAGGCAGACAGATACTGGATCCCCTTCAAATGACACCAGAAGCTTAGCGAATTGTCGAAGTCAATCATTTTGTACTTGTACTGCGGTATCATTCTAGGCGATGGCAGGATGCTACTCAGGGCTTGGGTCATACCTGCATGGGCTACAAGATCGGAGAGCTCTTCCATGTCTTTTTTCATGTAGTCCAGGGAGGTACATCTCAGGTCATTCACACCAACATGGACAATGACCGATTTGTACTTGTTGTGGAGTGAGTGAGTGCGTGGTTTATGTGGCAGATCATAGCACCCAACAGGCAGCTGACAGTAACCTTCTCCTTGTTTAGCCTGGTGAATGGGACATCAGTGTGCCTGACTATAGAGTCACCTATGACTAGTGTGTTGGGTACGTTGTTTTGCCTTATGGGCTGTGGTTTATTGGCACACTGAGTCTGTGGCCTATTTGTCATTTGGGCTGTGTTGGGGCATGGAGGTTACTTGTGTTTCTACTTTGGAGATCTCTGTTGCTTGAGCAGATTATTATTTAGAGCCTCTGTGAATGTTTTTGTGTTTCTATGTGTGGATTTTGGTGGTGTAGAATTAGTGGGACTATGTGATGAGTGTGGTGTGGGGCAGATGTTTACCTTCTCCTCTTGACTGTCAAGTTCAGTCTTGGTTGGAGAGAGCTTTACCTCCAGTTTGTCTAGATAAGTGCATCTCTCACAGGTTGTGGTGTTGGGTGGTAGGAGGAGAGGGTTGTCTGTGTACATGAGGCAATTGCTACATTACCCCAAGATGCCCATATTCATCATATAGACAGGAGAGAACACTGGGAGCTGACCTTTGGACATGCCTGAATAAAAAACTACTTTCCTCTAGACAAGTGAGGAAAGTTAGTATAAGAGCTGTTTTTCTCTAAGCAAGTGAAGAAAGTAAGTACAAAAACTGTTTTCCTCTAGGTAAAGAGGAAGGTTGAGTGCTGTAGTAATTTGTAACTTATTTAGTGCTAACAACAAGTTCTGAACAAGTGCTGAGCACGAATAAGCAAATTCAAGTGCTAAAACTAAGAATCTGTACCTGGATCTTGTGGTAGTTAAGCTACCTAGTGCTTACCACTCCCACTGATAAGCTAGATTGCTTCCCTCCAACACAGAAACACTTGGGGGGCTCAGAAGCTTACAAACAGTTGTATATTCCACCAGCATCTTTTAAATCATTTTCACCAAGCTGTTTTAAACTTCATGCCCCCTTTAGTATGCTGGTTCTCATGGCAGGCCCTTTAGATATGTCGTTTCTGATATCATGTCCTTTTGGATATGCCATTTTTATCACCATGTCCTTTTGACATGCTGCTTCTGACACCATGTCACTTGTTTGTCTCTATTACAAATAATAAGAAGGCCTGGGGTTTTGTTCAGATGCTTTAATATATACAAACACATCAGGATGGATAGCAGCATCTTGAAATACGAACTAACAAACAGACCTTATATACATATGTGTTCCTACCTCAACAGCGAACTACAAAATGGCAGTCAGGCTTGCATGTGCTCAGTATTTATACTCTAGTGAAAGCCCTTGGGTAGCTTTTTAAAGGTATAGACACATTGGTCTACATCTTCTTCTTTTGACTGTTCCTGTTAGGGGTTGCCACAGTGGATCCACTGTTTCCATTTCTTCCTGTCCTCTGCATCTTGCTCTGTCACACCAACCACCTGCATGTCCTCTCTCACCACATCCATAAACCTTATCTTAGGCCTTCCTCTTTTCCTGTTACCTGGCAGCTTCATCCTTAGCATTTTTTTCCTAATATACTCTGCATCCCTCCTCAGCACATGTCCAAACCAATGTAATCTTGCCTCTCTGGCTTTGTCTCCAAACCTTCCAACCTGGGCTGACCCTCTAATATACGTATTCCTAATCCTGTCCATCCTCGTCACACCCAGTGCAAATCTTAACATCTTCAACTCTGCCACGTCAAGCTCTGACTCCTGCCTTTTTGTCAATGCCACTGTCTCCAACCCATATAACATAGCTGGTCTCATTACCCTCTTGTAGACCTTCCCTTTCACTCTTACTGGTACTTGTCTGTCACAAATCACTCCTGACACTCTTCTCCACCCACTCCATCCTGCCTGTACTTTCTTCTTCACCTCTCTTCCACACTCACCATTACTCTGAACTGTTGATCCCAAGTATTTAAACTCATCCACCTTCACTACCTCTACTCCTTGCATCCTCACCATTCTTCTATCCTCCCTTTCATTCACACACATATATTCTGTCTTAGTCCTGCTGACCTTCATTCCTCTTCTCTCTAGAGCATATCTCCACCTCTCCAGGGTCTCCTCCACTTGTTCCCTACTCTTACTACAGATCACAATGTCATCTGCAAACATCATAGTCCACGGGGACTCCTGTCTGATCTCGTCTGTAAACCTGTCCATCACCATTGCAAATAAGAAAGGGCTCAGAGCTGATCCTTGATGTAATCCCACCTCCACCTTAAACGCATCCGTCACTCCCACCGCAGACCTCACCGCTGTCACACTACCCTCATACATGTCCTGTACCACTCTTACATACTTCTCTGACACTCCAGACTTCCTCATACAATACCACAACTCCTCTCTAGGCACCCTGTCATATGCTTTCTCTAAGTCCACAAAGACACAATGCAACTCCTTCTGACCTTCTCTGTACTTCTCCATCAACACTCTCAGAGCAAACATCGCAGCTGTAGTGCTCTTTCCTGGCATGAAACCATACTGCTGGTCACTAATCATCACCTCCCTTCTTAACCTAGCTTCCACTATTCTTTCCCATAACTTCATGCCGTGACTGATCAATTTAATCCCTCTGTAGTTACTACATCTCTGCACATCACCCTTATTCTTAAAAATCGGTACCAAAACACTTTTTCTCCATTCCTCAGGCATCTTCTCACTTTCCAAGATTTCATTAAACAATCTAGTTAAAAACTCCACTGCCATTTCACCTAAACACCTCCATGCTTCCACAGGTATGTCATCTGGACCAACAGCCTTTCCCTTCTTCATCCTCTTCATAGTTATTTTTACTTCCTCCTTGCTAATCCAATGCACTTCATGATTCACTATCAGCACATCATCCAACCTTCTCTCCCTCTCATTCTCTTCATTCATCAGCCCCTCAAAGTACTCTTTCCATCTGCTCAACACACTCTCCTCACATGTGAGTACGTTTCCCTCATTATCCTTTATCACCCTTACCTGCTGCACATCTTTACTAGCTCGGTCCCTCTGTCCTGCCAATCGGTACATGTCCTTTTCTCCCTGCTTAGTGTCCAACCTTTCATACAACTCTTCATACGCCTTATCCTTAGCCTTCGCCACCTCTCTCTTTGCCATGCACCTCATTTCCTTATACTCTTGTCTACTTTCTTCATCTTTCTGACAATCCCACTTTTTCTTCACCATCCTCTTTCTCCATATACTCTGCTGTACTTCTTCATTCCACCACCAGGTCTCCTTGTCCTCCTTCCTCTTTCCAGATGTCACACCAAGCACCTTTCTAGCCATCTGTCTTACTGTAGTTACCCAGCTATTCGGTAACTCTTCACTGCCACCCAGTGCCTCCCTTAACTCTTCTCTGAACTCCACCTCACAATTACCCTTTTTCAGTTTCCACCATTTGATCCTTGGTGCTGCCCTTACATTCATCCTCCTCTTCTTTATCACCAATGTCATCCTACAAACCACCATCCTATGCTGCCTAACTACACTTTCCCCTTCCACCACTTTACGGTCTCCAATCTCCTTCAGACTGGCCCTTCTACATAATATATAATCCACCTGTGTGCATCTTCCTCCACTCTTGTATGTCACCCTATGCTCCTCCCTCTTGTTAAAATACGTATTAATCACAGCCATGTCCATCCTTTTCGCAAAATCCACTACCATCTGACCTTATGTATTCCTTTGCTTAACACCATACCTACCCATCACTTCCTCATCCCCTCTGTTCCCTTCACCAACATGCCCATTGAAATCTGCTCCAATCACCAGTCTCTCACCCTTGGGTACAGTCATCACCAGTCATCCAACTCACTCCAAAATTTTTCTTTTTCATCCATCGCACACCCAACTTGTGGAGCATGTGCACTAACAACATTCATTACTCCATCATTTTCCAGCTTCATAAACATCACTCTATCCGACACTGTTTTCACCTCCAAAACACTCTTAGCATACTGTTCCTTCAGGATAACCCCTACACCATTTCTCCTCCCATCCACACCATGATAAAACAATTTGAACCTTCCTCTGATACACCTAGCCTTGCTACCCTTCCATCTGGTCTCTTGCACACACAATATACCAACCTTCCTTCGGTCCATCATATCAGCTAGCTCTCTCCCTATACCAGTCATACTGCCAACATTCAAAGTTCTGACCCTCACTATCACAGTCCTAGCCTTTACCTGCCTTTGGGCATGCCTTCCCCCTCTTCTCCAGCTTCGGCCAACAGTAGCCCAATTTCTGCCAGCATCCTGTTGGCCAACAGTACTGGTGGCGGTAGTTGTTAACCCGGGCCTCGACCGATCCGGTATGTATATCTGTACTGTTGTCCGCATGTATGTTTTTGGCAAAATTTTATGCCGGATGCCCTTCCTGACGCAACCCTCCTCATTTATCCGGGCTTGGGACCGGCACAAAGAAATGCACTGGCTTGTGCAGCCCCAGTGGCTGGGTTACTCATTGGTATACATATATAGCAATAATTAATATAAGGAGTAGCATTTGGGAGACCAGTCTGAATTATAAGGAATTTTGCTGGCAGATAAAGTTAAACTCAGGAATGCTTCTGGGTTAAATGACTGTATCAGTGTTAATGGTGTATTAAAGATGCAATATGTAAAACTATAATGTTATAAAAACAAAGCTTTTACAAGTTTTTATTGATATTTACATAGTATCAACAATATCGTTTTTACATCAGAGTGATTTTATGCTCTGTTTTAGGAAAATTTATCAGCTGACTTCCTGTCATAGGTTCATAGGTAGGTACTAGGCTATCGGCCCAAGGGCCTATGTAAGCCTAGCCAGCAAGTTTCCATAGCTTACGCCACCCAAGAAAGTTATTTTCCTGTGCTACTGTCCAGCAGAGACACAGAAGTGATCCCTGGGGTGCATTTCCTATTTCCCGTCCACTCATCAAGATTTTTCTTGAAGAGTGCTAATGAAGAACTTTGCTTGACATAGATGGGTAGCTTGTTCCAGAGTAGAGGAAGTCTCTGGGACAGGAATCTATCCCTCCAGCATGTCCTGTTTATTGTGATGACAAGGTTTAGGTCCCTAGAGTGTGTAGTTTGGAGGGATTGGGATTTCTTTAGGTGTAGCATGTCCAAGAGCTCTGGGTTTGACATAGCTTTATATGCTAGGAAGAGATCACCTCGGAGTAGGTGATATACTATGGAGTAAAGCTGGAATTTTTTGAGGCGGTCACTGTAGGGCATTTGTTTGAGGCCAGTAATCCTCTTTGTGAGGTACTTCTGTGGCCTTTCCAGCTGCTGCAGATGTCTTGTGAGGTACATTCCAAAAGGGGCGTTGTACTCTATAATGGGTCTTATGAGTGATGAGTAGAGGGGAACAGTGACCTCTTTTTTTCTGGATGAGAACCCTTTTATGATGAGGTGTGCCACGTAGAAGGACTTCCTGACTACTGTGGTGATGTGACTATCAAAGGAGAGACTACTGTTCACCTGGGTCCCAAGGTCTCTTATCACGCATTCGGTGTTAAGTAGATTGCTGCCTGTGTGGTAGTTCATGGGTACAGAGTTTTTACCAAAGGGGATGACACTGCACTTTTTGGCACTGAGCTTGAGGCCATGGCTCTGACACCAGGCATTTGTCTCAGTGAGGCCCTTCTGTAGGATGTCCACATAATTTGGGGACTTGACTATGGCTCCTAGTTTGCAGTCATCTGTGAACTTCATTAGCCACAGGCCTTCTGTGTTAGCCTGTACTTCAGAGAAGTAGATACCAAACAGGAGAGGTCTCAGGACGGAACCCTGTGGTACTCCACTTGTCACTGCTTTGAGGTTAGATTTGGAGTCTGCAACTTTTACAGTGTGGGTTCTTTCAGTGAGCCATTTGGCAACCCATCTTGTGACGTAGGGATTTATACCTAGTTTAGTGAGTTTAGCTATAATTCCAGAATGGGGGATTGTGTTGAAAGCCTTGGCGAGGTCAAGATAGACTGTGTGAACCACCTTACCCTCATCCACGGCTTTGGTGACTGCCTCAAAGAAGTCAATTAGGTTCAAGAGGCATGATCTGCCTTTCACAACCCTGAACTGGGTGGGATCCAGAGTTTGGAGGTTACCAATGTCTTTCTTTATGAGTTCCATGATGATACGTTCCATACGTTCATGTAAACTTACTTTGCCATATGATCATATATTTTGCCATGTGATCTTACTTTCTACTGTATCAGCTGGCTTTGTGATTGTTAATGCTATTCTAATAAAGTCCTTTGTTTGTTATCAAAAGTGTTAAATCGATAAATGTGTTTGGTGGTTACTTTACTGTCAAGACCTAATTTCTTTGCAGTATTTCCTCGGGTATGTTAGTAAAAAAGCTAAGATGGGAAAAAAAGAGTTAGAATTTGAGCAGATGTTTAAGGCAGAGGGTAAGATATGGTATATGAGTGTGGAGTTAATCACAAGGTATAGAGAATGGCAGGCTAGGAATCAGATACAACAAGGTTAGGATAACTGCTGGAGGATTAAAGTAGCAGCACCTGGTCCTTTCTGTATGGTGGAGGAGTTGTAAACAGATCCTTGCAGACCATGAGTCTTCTGAGTGATGCTGAGAGGGACTCTAATAGCTTGGGTCATAGGATTTTGAGGAAGTACTCACTTCTGTGTAGTTTTATGTATGGATACATTAGGTTAGTGGCATCATTTGACTGAGGTCTAAGATTACACTGGGAAGTGGATGGGGTTATTCTATTAACAAAACAAAAAAAGAAAAAAAACGGCTAGGATCAGGGTTGCCAGACGTCCCTATTTGGGCGGGACTGTCCCAAGATCAGCAGCCTGATCCCGAGTCCCGCCCTGCCGGTTTAAATCCCGGGCAGCCTCCGCTTTGTATTTTTTTTTTTTTTGACTGGCCCGTATACCGGCATACGGGCCAATCAAAAATCGCTAAACACGGAGCTTCTTGTGTTTAATGCGGAAGTTCCGCATTAAAAGAAGCTCCGTGTTTAGCGATTTTTGATTGGCCCGTATGCCAGTATACGGGCCAGTCAAAACATCGCAAAACAGAGCTACTTCTGTTTAATGCGGAACATCGCAGTTCTGCATTAAACAGAAGTAGCTCTGTTTTGCGATGTTTTGATTGGTCCATATACCGTCATACCGGCCAATCAAAACATCGCAAAACAGAGCTACTTCTGTTTAATGCGGAACATTGCAGTTCCGCATAAAACAGAAGTAGCTCCGTGTTTAGCGATTTTTGATTAGCCCGTATACCGGTATACGGGCCAATCATAACATTGCAAAACAGAGCTACTTCTGTGTAATGCGGAACTGCGATGTTTCGCATTAAACAGAAGTAGGTCTGTGTTTATTTATTTTTCATTGGCCCGGCCAATCAAATAAAAAATAAACACAGTGCTACTTCTGTTTAATGCAGAACTCTGATGTTCCACATTAGCCGTGGAAGACTTTTTTTTTTTTTTGTCTTCACTTACAGTGAAAGACCTTTTTTTTTTTTTACCTGACCAGTCGGAAATCTGGCAACCCTGGCTAGGATTCAGGTTTGATTAGTTTGAAGAAAAATGACCCCCAAGTGAGTTCTGTTCCTTCTTTGAATGGATGCCATTTAGCTTTTTTGAACATTATGCAGTGAAAGTTTCTACTGGAAGCTTAAGTAATGTGGATATAAGATATTAAGCTTTCTAGTACTGACACCATGAGTAAAAGGCCAACAGGGCTATGGTGTAGCCAATTTGTTTCAGTTTGCACTCTAAGGTCTAGTACTGTTTACCCTAATACCCATGATGCCCCACCACCATCATCCTTTCTGCCCTGCTCCACACCCCTTCTTACAATGGTAGGATATGCCAACATATGTCCACATCCAGCCTTAACTGGTACTTTGTAGCAGCTATACAGTGCAATAAGCCGCTGTATTGCATCAAGGTTGTAGCTAGTCTCACAAAGATCCATTCATGACAAATATCACACACAGTAAATCTCTCTTACAAACTTACTTCTTTGACTGCTGGTAGGAATTGCTTGATTCTCTGATTTTGGTTCACTTACTATTCCTTGTAAGTCAGTAATTCGTACCTAGAGTGATATCAGCTGTTGATCAGCCAACAGGCTGCAATGTAATGAGTACCACTTATATTCCTGCTGTCAATCTTTTCAAGCCAGTAGAATCCAACAGTTTATCTGGGTCTATGGTGTCTTACTCTCACCAAATAAATACCAGCACCCCTGCAGTCTAAGCATAAGGCAAGCTTACCAATCTTTCTAGGATTTGCTAAAGAAGTAAGTTTATGCTACATGACTAAATCACCTAGAGCCATATTTTACACTGTTGAGTAGCTAGCCTTGCCACGGACTGTGGTCTGTGATTTGTATTCTATCTTGAGGGTAGTACGCATCACAGTAGATGCCCAAAGTGGTTGGTCTGTACAACTGTTCCCCCTGTAGGGCACCATTTAAACTCTGTGCTGCTGTCCACACCTCCATTCATTTGTGACTTTGGGATGGAAACACTCAGCATGTTTTTTGGAGGTGGGAGAAACTCCAAAGAGACACAGGGAGAACATTTTAAACTCCAAAGAGGCAGCATTGTGTGGAGGTCAGGATCATAACTTGTACCTTGTGTTTGGGAGGTGAAGAACTTAACCGTTATGCCAACTGGTCTCTCTAAAGGTTATGACAAGGTCCTAAGAAAGCCAATTTGGGCAGTACAGTGGTGTTTTGCAGTCCAAGAAACATTAATAAAATCAGTGCAGGCTATGTACAAGGACCCAAAGACTTAAGTATGAACAGTGTTTAGTCTCACAGATGGGTTTCCAGTGGGAGTGGGTGTTCTCCAGGCTTCGGCTCTGAGCTCACTGCTGTTCATACTAATGATGGACTGTATTAGCAAACAGGTCAGAAAAGACAGATCAACAAAGTTGCTATATGCAGATGATGTGGCATTATAGGCAGACTGAGGAAGAACTTCAGCAAAGGATAGGGGAATGGAATGTAAAACTGAAGGCACACGTGATGAAACTAAGTGCAGATAAGACACAGGCAAAGGCAGGAAACTGGGGAAATCAGATGAAGATGATAACTGAGATAGAGGAATCCTGGGCAGTAAAGGCAGAGCAGATGAGGAAGCTAGATGTGATGGAAATGAAGTGCTTGAGGAGGGTGGTAGGATGCATACTGTAGGATAGATGAAGAAATGAAGACATAAGAGCAGAAGCCAAAGTAGCTCCAATTGTAGAAAACATCAACGACAGCAGATTATGGTGGTTTGGACTCGTGTGCAGTAAAGCAGAAGACAATATGGTGAAGAAGATTTGGGACAAACAGGAAGAAGGTAAGAGGAAATGAGGGTGTCTAGCAAAGAGGTGGATGGATTGTGTAAGAGAAGACCTGCAACAGTCAGGCAGGAAGCTGGCAATGAATTGAGACAGATGGCAACAGTTAACATGACACCCCAAACCCATGTAGAAAATGGGAGAAAGGGGGTTGATGATGATGATGATTAGTTTATGCAATCCACACTATGAAGATTCCAAAACAACTTTCCCTGGGACCCTTTATCCTAGATCCCTGTCAGTCTTTGAGTCTTGACATGACTCTAGTTAGGGATCACTACACTGCAAATACATCCATAGCATGGTATAATACAGGTGTGTCTGTGTGTGTGTGTGTGTGTGTGTGTGTGTGTGTGTGTGTGTGTGTGTGTGTGTGTGTCTGTGTGTGTGTGTGTCTGTGTGTGTGTAAGTATGGAAATGTATGTGTATACATTCTGTAAGTATAAAGGAATTGAACTGTAATACTTATTACTGCATCCAAAATGTACTTATCTTGCGAAAATGCTGTTCAAGGTTAAGGTGTGCTTATAAGGTTGGTCCATAGTCAGCACGGAAACAGGATATTTTTATTTGTATATTTCTGCTGTTTTGTTAGCCAGCAACTAGTGCTCCAGTTCCCATATTTACTGAGATATTTCAGTTCTCTAGCATGAGATTTTTATATTATTTAGCTGAGTTTTTTGGAAGTGGCAGACCTGGCCTACTTCTCATTTATTGTATTTTTAGTGGTAGAATTCTTTGTAGACAGTTCAACATAAGAATTTATGTGGGTCATGCTGAGGGTGATGCTTTTACAACAGTTTACCCGAGTCATTTTTCCTCGTGGCATCTTCAGCCCTCCCCAGCGCCATCTGTTGAATTTTTATATAACTATTGTATCACTTCTACAACATTTTTTCTATCCCATATTTATTTTGTAGAATTTGATTGGTTTGGGGAATTTTTTTGGGACAGTACTGTTGAAATAAAATATATATTTGATAAGGAATAAAGCAAAGTGAACTAACAACAACTTTATGGCTGTAATTGTATTCTTTTTTAGGTATTAGTCAATGCTTTGGCCTTTGGGTGTATTTTATATTTCACTGATCAATCATTAAACTATTACTCTATATCTGTATGTGTGTGTTTGTTTGTATACTATTACCGTATTATTATTTTTATTATTATTTTTACTGTATGTACAGTATGTTCACTGCTTAGTAGTTTATTTTTCACAATGTTGTAGCTGAGTGCCAATATTATATATTTTACTTTTGAAGGGAATACTTTGTCCACATGCTGCCATAACTCTAACCACCTAATCTAAATTAACCTAACCTAACTTTTGCAGAATGTAGACATGGTACTTAACGTTGCGTATCACAAGCTGTGAAGCAGAAAAACATTTCTAAAAGCTTTCCTTTATAAAGAACAAATTTCGGTCTACCATGGCTGAAGAGGGCTTAAATTCTTTTTGCATACTGTCTCTAGAAAATGACATTGCAAGGAAGCTCTCATATGACAAAACTGTATGTGAATATGTTGCTTGAAAGAACAGAAAAAGAGTATTTTGTAAAATGTGTTTCATGTAGTATGCATTCTCATGTGTCTAAAATAAAAGTTTATTTTAACTATGGCCTTTGCTATGTTTTATTTCATTATTCTATGACCTCTTAATACTCAGTATAAACATCCGCAGCATCATGAATAAAACTGAAGCACTACATGCCTCTATATCCTTCTATAACCCTGACATTGTACTCCTAACCAAGACCTGGCTCAAGCCCCACATCAAAGATACCACCATAGCCTCTCCTGGCTACAACATCCATAGACTAACAACATGGCTAAAACAAGTACATGCCCCTGTGTAGCTCCTTCTAATGTATCTGCCAGTGCAATTGCCACTGAACTTCCATTTGGGGTGGAACTACATCAAGAACCAAGGCCACTGTTACACTGGCAGCACAACATAAAAATCTGCACCTATCCAAAGAAAGAGAGCTGGCCAGTAGTTATTTCATCATCAATCTGCCCCTTTTTCTACATGTGGACTAGGTGTTGTGGGAAATCTCACCACTCCTCTCTATTCAGCACCACGTCTTCTACTTTCTTCGACAGTTGAGCCTATCATAGGTCTTCTCTCCCATAATCCATCATCAGTGTCTTGGCTGGACACCCTCACTTCCATTTGCCTTCTGCCTTTTTCTCCCAAATCTTCTTTTGCTTTTTCTGCATATGTGACCAAAGCAAAGCACCATAATCTGTTTTCCTTGACCTTCTCTGCAATTGGGTTAGTTTGGCTATTACTCTGATATCCTCATTTTTTTATCTGTCCCACAGTGTGCATCCTAAAACCCCTCTCAGGCACTTCATGTCTATCACTTGAAGGCCTTCATTGATTAGGTTTCTGTCTCATACAGAAACAATGGTTGCAGTATTGTTTTGTATACCTTCTTTTCAGCTTATTTTATATTCTTCTGTCATACACTACCCCTGACACTCTACACTTCCTGAAGGATGTGAAGTCTGAAACGCAGTTCTCTAATATTATTTAATGACTGTAGTTATTAATGTTATAAAACCACTAATTCTGAGGAACCACAGAAAATACGAGGCAAAACCAGGGACATTCTGTAAATACATCCTGAATGTTCTTGCTTGCAAAGATCATACTCAGAGCAGTTTTATGTGCAGAAGAGATTCTTATTATTTTTCTGTGTCAGGTACCTTTAAATGCCCTTCCTTGCAGAATAGACTCTGTTCCCTCTCATTCTCTCCATATCTCTCCCCATACTACCCAAGCTTCTGCAGAATTCACTAACATTTCTGTGCTGTGGAATGAGACACCTCTAACAGCCTTCATGCATCCTAACATCCCAGCACACTTTATAAAAAAAATCAAGTTAAAAAGCATAAGACAAATACGTGTAAATATTTTGTGAACAATAAAAGCTATTATAATGGTGCAATTAACAATGCTATCAGTAAAAGGTGTTCCTTATAATGATAATAAGTGCTTTCACTGTCTTTATCCCTCTTTCCATCCATAATCCCATATTCCTATTTTTGCACGAGGTTGAGGTGTCAAATTAACAGTGACCATCGTTTAGAGACAATGTTCACACCACTGTGTGACTAACCCTGTCATGGCTGCTGTTCTGTACTGCACACATGCATGTTCTCTCACACCTATGGTCAATTTAGAGTATCCAGTTCAACTACTACATGTCTTTGGAATATGGAAGAAAACCAGAGCATCTAGACAAAACCCATGCCAACACGGGGTGGGCATGCAAACTCCACACAGAAGTTACCCCAACTGAGAAAAGAACTGAACAGACTCCTTATGTGAGCCTTTTTGTCATTTCTATAATATATTATAATGTCCAGAAGTTAGTACATTTTTCTATAAAGTTTCACAAGTTGTCATATCTTGAAAACTTTGCAACCTAGCCATATATTTTTAGTTGGAACACTTTTGTTAGTCAAACATTAACTTCAGAAATATGAAAAATACGCTTAACTGTATAATTAGCAGTATGAATAATAATGGGTCTCTCTCAATATGTACAACTTACAGTGTAAAAATCAATGACACTTTTCTTTAGCATCCTGTAAGGTTTCACCTGATGATATGAAATAGTTTTGGAAACATTAAGTATATATGGATATACTCCATAGCTTCATAGTTGCTAGCAAACAATGACTGTAGCAGAGCTAGTCACCTGGCAATGTGAATACTGGCTATAGGAAATGGGCACTGCTGATAGGTTCATAGGTGTGACGGATCCACACAGTCTACCAGTTTTTGCTATGCCTCGAGCCACATATCACTGTGTATGTTTAATTATTGCTAGATTGATTATTGCTAGATCTTGATATGCCACTACCTCACTATATGCTGCTAATATTGTAACAATACAATATGCTTAAAAGCAGGCCTTGCTCACTGATTACAGGTATTACTGAACTTTTGTTACCTATAAGTTGTTTATCAGCTTAAAAGATGTTTACCAGAATGTGGGGATTTCTAAGAGAAACTATATCACAAGTTTGTGAGCTAAGTGTTCTTTGAAAAAGGGAAGTAGGGCACAAGACCAGACATTACGAGGCTTGTTTACAACTTAGGAAATGATCTGTAATTTTCTAAAATATTCCATCAACTCATGATGAGCTTGTAATGTCAGATTTTTCTACAATATTCCATCAACTCATGAAGACTATAAAAGCTCAAAGGCTGAAATGGAAATCATCATCATCCAGATTTGATCACAGCACCAGCCTAAACTGAGCTTAGAGACATTTGCCAGTGTCGGCCTTGCTTTGACTGAACAGATAGCTGCACTGGATAGGATTGAAGTCTCCCTATCAGTGGCAAAGATGATTTTGTTTATGCATGTGCTTGTAAGTACATGATCTATTAGTTTTTCTGTTTATTTAGTATTAGTTTTACTGTTTATTTAGAAAGTTTTTTGCCTAATAAATTGTTAAGTTTGAGCCTTGGTGTCTTGTGTCATTTCTACTCCTGTATTAACCTCAGATTTTAAAGTAACGGACTAGTTCACTTGGCATAGTCGGCAGAATCTGAGGTTTGCAGTGGAAATGTCACAACAACAACCAATGTTTTTTCCTTTAAAACATATAGGCATAGGTAAGAAGGATGCTGTATTAGGTACCCCAAACAAGTTGGGCGTTGACACTATGTTGCCAGCATTATTTGGGAAGTGGGATCCTCTTGCTAAGGTATTAAGTCAAGTTTCACCCCCTCCTTCCCCAAAACCTTTGCAGGAAAGACCTAAGGCAGACCCTGATAGTCTAGCTAGAGCTTTATCGGAGCTAAAACTGGATGATAAGGGGAAAAAGGTGAAGGAAGGGGTGGGAGCAGCCGGATGGCTTTTCTTTGAAGCAATTCAAGAATTAGACAGAGATGTAGAGAAACTAAAAGAAAAAGTTTTAGAATTAGAAGAGCAATGTAAAGAACATACACATTTTAGGAATAGAGACAAATTGACTAGTAGGCAGGTTCCCAGTAGCTAGGGGTACAGTAAGAGCAATTACACCTGGGGACCGACGCCCTTACGTACCCCTTACCATTTTTTGGAGGGGAGGGTCACAACATGTGATGGCTCTGGTAGACACAGGATCAGAAGTAACCATTTTTGCAGGCAACCCCCGCAGATTTCGTGGACAGTATGTAGAGATTGATGGTTATGGAGGGGCAAAAACACTAGGTACCAAACCCAAGGTTATGATAGCTTTTGGGGATGGTATTACTATTTACATTGAAGCAGTAATAGCTCCAGTACCTGAACACATTTTAGGAATAGATGTGTTAAGGGGAAGAACTTTGGAAACCACTGTAGGGCCATTTAGATTTGGAGTGCAGCATTGTTCAGTCAATGCAGTTAAGGCTGTAGTTCGAAGGCAATGCTAAGTGGGAACCACTTTATATTCCCACACCTAAAACAATAGTGAACATCAAACAATATCGTATCCCAGGTGGGCATGCTGAGATCACTGAGACGATCCAAGAACTGCTTCGGGTTGGCATACCTGAGCCAACAGTGAGTCCATTCAACAGTCCGGTATGGCCAGTAAAGAAACCTGATGGATCATGGCGAATGACTGTAGATTATCGAGGTCTGAACAAGGTGGCCTCACCCTTAGCAGCAGCTGTTCCAAACATTGTTACGATCGTGGAAAGATTGTCTTCATCTGCTGGACCATATCATGCAGTTTTGGATTTAGCAAATGCGTTCTTCTCCATTCCGATAGCAAAAGAAAGCAGAGCCCAATTTGCTTTTGCCTGGGAGGGGAGGCAGTATACCTTCCAAGTGTTACCACAGGGATATCTGCACAGCCCTACCCTGTGTCATGGACTAGTGGCTAGAGACCTAGCCAAGTTACAGCTGGACAAAGTGACTATCTTCCATTACATTGATGACATAATGATTACTGGAGAAAAATCTGATGTGAATATCTCACTAAAAACTGTAATTCAGCACCTTCAGAACAGAGGGTGGGCTATAAATGAGAATAAAACACAACAAGGGACATCAGTAAAATTCCTTGGTATGATTTAGAATGGAGCGAAAAGGGAAATTCCTGCAGCAGCACTAGAGAGTATTCAGAAAATTGCAGTCCCAAAAATGAAACAGCAGGCACAGGCCTTCTTGGGAGCAATGGGCTTTTGGAGAGCATTTGTACCTCACCTCGGACTGATTTTGCGACCCATTCACTATGTAACAAGGAAAAAATGTGACTTTCAGTGGGGTCCCAAGCAACAAACGGCTTTTGAAGAAGCAAAAAAGGCTCTACAGCAGAGTGTGGGGCTGGGCCTAGTTGATCCACAGCAACCTTTCATCCTTGAAGTAACAGTTGCCAATAATGTTATGTCTTGGGGGCTGTGGCAGAAGGATGACACTGGGAAAAAGAGACCCTTGGGATTTTGGTCCAAATCCCTGACTGGAGCGCAGGTGAGATATAGCCCCCTTGATCAGCATGTACTAGCAGTGTACACAGCATTGATTCATGTGGAAGGAATAACTAAACAACAAACAGTGACAGTTAAGATAGACTACCCAATCCAGGGGTGGTTACGAGATAATACTTTGATGAAAACCCTGATAGCATAATCTTTGACTGTACAGAAGTGGAAGTGGTATTTACAGGAAAGGGCCAACATCATGCCTGGAGTGTCTCAAGTACAACAACAGTTGGCTGGACTGGTAATTCTGGATGATGCTGATGCGATAGAACAACAGCGACATGAGCTTTCAAAATCTCCAATTACTGAAGCATTACCATTTGATAATTTAGATGCAGGAAAACAGAAACATGCATGGTTTACTGATGGTTCTGCCAAAATTGGATCAAATGGTAGGATCTGGACTGCAGTGGCTTATTGCCCACGAACAGAAACTGCGTTATTTGACGAAGGTACTGCCGGTTCAAATAATCAGGCAGAATTACGAGCTGTTGCCCTGGTCATCAATAGTTTATCACCTGGAGATAAAGCATACATCTATACTGACAGCTGGGCAGTTTGTAAGGGATTGACAACCTGGTTGCCTGCCTGGCAACAACAGGATTGGAAGATCCATGGCAGACCTCTATGGGGAGGTTCAGAAGACTGGCAACGGATTTGGGAAAAAGCTCAACAATGCAAAATCAGTGTTGGACATGTAGATGCCCATGCATCACTTGTAACAAATGAAAGGAGGCATAACCAGCAGGTAGATAAGATGGCCGCAGTATGTGTTGCTGAAGAGAAAGCCGAAAGTGCTAGTATGGCAAGATGGGCCCATGATCGGAGTGGGCATTTGGGAAGAGATGCGACAATAAAATGGGCACGAAGGCATGGTATGCAGTTGAATAAGGAAATAACTACAAATGTTATAAAGCAGTGTGAAATCTGTCAAAGAAATAAACAAAAGCAACTGCAAGCAGAAGCATGTGGACACATTCACAGAGGCAGTCGTCCAGCACAAATCTGGCAAATAGACTTTATTGGCCCTTTACCACTGGATCAAAATCAGCAATACTGCCTGACGATGGTGGACACTTATTCAGGATTACTAATGGTGTCCCCATGCAAAAAGGCAAACCAGCAAGCAGTGTTAAAAGGATTGAATAAATTATGTATGACATATGGGATTCCCACTGAAATCCAAAGTGACCAAGGCAGCCACTTTACCGGAGCAGGGGTTCAAGAGTGGGCAAAGGAAAATGGAGTTCGATGGGTGCTGCATATCCCATATCATCCTCAAGCTGCTGGTTTAATTGAAAGGTATAATGGGCTCCTTAAAGAACAAATTCGAAAGAATACAAATGATGGAACATTACGAGGCTGGGCAAAGGTATTAGAATTAGCTGTGAGCCAGCTGAATAATAGTCCTCGGAAGCATCAAGAAACTCCCTTGCAAATGCATATGAATGACATTCGGTCCAACTGCTGTGTTTTGAAAATAGAAAAGCTGAACCCAAATGCCATATACCCTCTTTTGACAAATACTGATCAAACTCGGTTCTGGCTATGTGCATTGACTGAACAAAGAGTGCCAGCACAAAATATAGTATTAATTGAGACAGGTTGGAAACTCTTTCTCCCAGAGAATTGGCACTGGGGGCAAAAAGGACTATTAGGAGAAAGTTGGGAGGTTTTTACATTATGGGAGCCAGAACGAGAAGTCATAGTGAAGGCTATCAATTTAGATAACAAGACACAGATGATTCAAAAAGGACAACCTTTAGTAGAAATTTGTATGCATCAAGATGCTGTTATTTTACTACAAGACTGTGATACTAAACCAAGAAAATGGCTGGGAATGAAAGTTATAGTGACCACACCCAATCAGCCAAATGAACATGGAAGTGTAATTTGTGATGGACCTGGTGATACTGTTTTAGTATTACTTGATTCTGCTAAACAACCGTTGTACTTTCCTCTCCATAGATTATTGCCACTGTTTGGGAAGGAGACAACCTTTTCTGACGACAACACTTAGATGGGCCATATGAGTGTCTTGATCCTATCCCTCTATTCGAAGGGGAAGATGTTGAAAATTTAACAGCTGACTGTGACTCTTATTGAAAATTGGGAGACCATCTATATGCAGTGACACCCAAACCTGCCTTAACTTGGAACATCACTCAGACGAAAAACATTACAACTGTATGTAGACTGAACTGTGATAGACATCCTGAAAAATGTGTTTCCAACCCTTTTGGAGGTCTGTACCAAAGGCTAAATGAGTCGGGATTTCCACTAGCCAAGTCTCCATTAGATTCCTCCTGCATAGCTGAATTTCAAAGGGAAAATGACACAGCGGAAACCCTATCTCCGGATTTGGAAATATATGCCATGGACAATAGTTCAACTGTATTTGATGGTTTGGGACAAGTGGTAAGGTATACCAGAGGATGTAGAACTGTAAGTAGCGCTAGAGTTATACAATGTATTAAAATGATAGTTAACGTGTCAGCAGTTGATATTACCACCAGGTATCCACATTGTAAAATTGTACAATTATGGCCGGTTAATTCCTTGCATATCAAATACAGACATTACAAATATAAAAGGAGTAAACGTGATGTTACAGGTATTCTTGGTACTGCACTAGGTGCAGTCGGAACAGGGACTGGATTCCTAAACAGTGTAGATATAGATACCCTACGTAGTAAATTGAGCCGTTTGGGCACTTACCTAAATATGGCCTTTAAGCTACTAGCAGACCATGATCCCGAGCTGGGACAAAGGACTGTAGATGGTATTTTAACTCAAACTGTCTTGTGGAGGTGGATTGAACATACAAATACATATACAGAACATATTTTAAATAACCTCACAGCAGAAGTAAATCAGACTTTTTGTATCTTATCTCAGTTGGCTGCCAACCAGCAATATTTGCAATTCACTCAAACTTGGGGGGATAAAAAGGCAGCCCATTGGCAAAAGGAACTGCAACTGTATCATTGGTTAAAGCCACTAGATTTTGCATGTGAAAATAAGTCTTGTATACTAATTTTTGACTATCTTGCTAGTAAAAAAGGGACAAAGCAGGTCTGTCCATTTGTTACATTGCCCTTGCAATTTGGAAATAATTGGTGGGTACCTCAAATTGAATCTACTCTAATTGATTACAATGATGTACCCATTGATGTGGCAGGTTGTAAAACCTGGCCCCAGGGGTGGGTATGCATGATGGTGAAAAGGAAGCCTCACCCATGTTTACATAATGGGACTGGGGAATGCACCTGGCACAGGTATGTAGTAAATGTTACAGACATCTACCAGCTAAATGATACCACTGTTTGTGTGATATCCTCCTGTAAATTAGCCTGGAGCGATGGGATAATCACAACTGGTGGAGCATACTGTAAAAGTAATATCCATGCAATTATTGATTTTTGTTCCGCACCAGATATAAACCCCTCACTAGTAAGATCTGATCATAAACTGATCACGTTGGATGTACATATCCCACCCCCACCCCCAGAACAAAAGACTACAGTGAAAAACTTTTCAAAAGCTGACTTTGCGCTCCTTAAGTCAGAAATGATATCCTTTAAGCCTACTGGGTTAATGGAAACCACATCCCAAAATGCTGAATCCTTCACAAAAGCCTTCTACGGACATCTCCAAGAATGCATGGATCAAGCAATCCCAACTAAAACCAAGACCCTCTCCACCAAGGGAAAACGCCCGGTTTGGTGGACCCGCTATAAACAAACTGTACAACAAAAGAAGGAAGCTACTGCAGGACAAAGCCAAATCCCACAAGGGAAAGGCTTCCTGATCAGCACAAGTAAAAACTACGTTCTCTCATAAAACATCTAAAGCAAACTTTGAGAAAAAGATTGCCAAGGATACCAAAGACAATCACAAGGCCTTCTTCAATTATGTCAGAACCTTGGGAGGAAATTCTCAGATATTCTCTGAGTTAGTACACAACGACAAAAAATTCACTGACCCTACCGACATTGCCAATATTCTGGCAGATAGGTTCAGTGCAAATTTCTCCCCTCCCCTCCCTCACCCCCTAAAGATGAAGTAATTATCCCTGCTGAACGTAACCTACCTGTCATCACAGACATACAGGTGAAATCAGCACTCAACAAAGCAAAAAACACAGCATCTATGGGACCCGATGGTATCCCCGGTTGCGTGTTACGTGAACTTCAAGATGAACTAAACCCGCCCCTAAGAACGCTATTCAATCTTAGCCTCACTACAGGATATGTACCTGAACACTGGCGCACAGCAACAGTGGTCCCACTCCACAAAGGGGGAAATTCTACTGACCCTGGTAACTACCGCCCCATAAGTTTGACCAGCCTGGTCTGCAAGGCTATGGAAAGAATCCTCATGGAACTCATAAATGGCGACATTGGGGATCTGCAGACCCTTGATCCCACCCAGTTCGGTTTTGTAAAAGGCAGATCCTGCCTCTTAAACCTGGTTGACTTCTTCGAGACAGTCACTAGTGCCATCGACGAGGGCAAGGCTGTGCACACTGCCTACTTGGACTTGGCTAAAGCCTTTGACACGATACCACACTCTGGCATCATAGACAAGCTCAGCAGCCTAAATGTAAATCCATATGTCACAAGATGGGTAGCAAACTGGCTAAAAACAGAACCCATAAGGTCAAATTTGCTGGAGCCATGTCAGACTCAAAACCAGTCACGAGTGGTGTCCCACAGGGCTCAGTCTTGGGACCACTCTTATTCGGCATTTACTTCTCAGATGTGAAAGCAAATATGGGAGGATTATGGCTGACAAAGTTTGCAGATGACTGCAAACTGGGTGCCATAGTTGATTCACCTGCTGACACACACATCCTACAGAAAGGTCTCACTGAAACGGACAACTGGTGCCGGAATCATGGCCTCAAACTTAATGCCAAAAAATGTATAGTCATCCCCTTTGGGAAAACAAAGTACCCACAAATTATCATGTAGACAATAACCCACTGAATACGGAAGAAGTAATCCGAGACCTGGGGACTCAAGTCGATAGTGACCTCTCCTTTGACAACCATGTTGCCAAAGTGGTCAGAAAGACATTCTACCTTGCCCATCTCATCATGAAGGGATTCTCATCCAGATCAAAGGAGGTCATTGTACCTCTATATTCCTCCCTTGTCAGGCCCATGATTGAATATAATGCTCCATTTGGGATGTATCTCACCCGGCACATGCAACAACTGGAAAGACCCCAGAAGTACCTCACCAAGAGGATCATAGGTCTCAAACATGTGCCTTATCCAGCTAGATTAAAGAAACTCCAGCTCTATTCAGTAGCATACAGCCTGCTCAGAGGTGATTTGTGCCTAACATATAGGGCCATGTCCAACCAAGAACTGATGGACATGCTCCATCTCAAAAAATCCAAATCCACCAGAACCACGTGAGCTAAAGATTTCAACCTCTGCACAAATATGAATAGGACATGCTGGAGGGATAGATTCATAACACAGAGGTTACCCATACTCTGGAACAAAACCCCAGTTCATGTGAGACAGAGCCCTTCATTGGCACTGTTCAAGAAAAATCTCGATGCATGGATGGGAGATCGCAAGTTTACCCCGGGAGTCACCTCAGTGTCACTACTAGACAGAGGTATAGTTTACTAAATAATGGGGTCCCACATGTGTCACTACTAGAGAGGCGCAACTATATAATACGGGGTGGCGGAAGCCACATCACTGTTGGCTAGGCTTATAAATGCCCCCGGGCAGTTATCCTAGTACACTACTATGAAACTATGAAACTATGAAACTGATTAGACTGACTAGATGGATGGACATCACATTTAATGCTAGCATAGAACCATTACACACTTTTAAATGGCCATCTCTAGTCCACCCGGACTTTTAACAGATTAAGCAGGAAGGACAAACAGTGTTGCAACTTATAAATAAAACACTAAATGATGCGCATCAAACATTGATTAAAATGATTAAAGACAAAGGTACCATTGTAAAAATTGCAAATGAAATACAGGATATAACTGTTTCGCATTGGTATGATATTTTTATGTGGTCATCTAAGGCTTCAGTGTGGTTTAATTTGTTATTGCATCCTTTACTTTTGACCACAATAGTTTCAGTGTTATTTTGCTTAATATCATGCTGCATTTATTGTAAAGTGATGAGAAGGTACAAACTGATGTTGTTAGTTTTAACTCTTATAAGGGATACACAGCGTACGTTGCTCGATGCAAGGGGTGGCCTGTGACGGATCCACACAGTCTACCAGTTTTTGCTATGCCTCGAGCCACATATCACTGTGTATGTTTAATTATTGCTAGATTGATTATTGCTAGATCTTGATATGCCACTACCTCACTATATGCTGCTAATATTGTAACAATACAATATGCTTAAGAGCAGGCCTTGCTCAATGATTTCTGGTATTACTAAACTTTTGTTAACTTATAAGTTGTTTATCAGCTTAAAAGATGTTTACCAGAATGTGGGGATTTCAAAGAGAAACTATATCACAAGTTTGTGAGCTAACTGTTCTTTGAAAAAGGGAAGTAGGGCACAAGACCAGACATTACGAGGCTTGTTTACAACTTAGGAAATGATCTGTAATTTTCTAAAATATTCCATCAACTCATGATGAGCTTGTAATGTCAAATTTTTCTACAATATTCAATCAACTCATGAAGACTATAAAAGCTCAAAGGCTAAAATGGAAATCATCATCATCCAGATTTGATCACAGCACCAGCCTAAACTGAGCTTAGAGACATTTTGCCAGTGTCGGCCTTGCTTTGACTGAACAGATAGCTGCACTGGATAGGATTGAAGTCTCCCTATCAGTGGCAAAGATGATTTTGTTTATGCATGTGCTTGTAAGTACATGATCTATTAGTTTTTCTGTTTATTTAGTATTAGTTTTACTGTTTATTTAGAAAGTTTTTTGCCTAATAAATTGTTAAGTTTGAGCCTTGGTGTCTTATGTCATTTCTACTCCTGTATTAACCTCAGATTTTAAAGTAACGGACTAGTTCACTTGGCGTAGTCGGCAGGATCTGAGGTTTGCAGTGGAAATGTCACAACAACAACCAATGTTTTTTCCTTTAAAACATATAGGCATAGGTAAGAAGGATGCTGTATTAGGTACCCCAAATAAGTCGGGTGTTGACACTATGTTGCCAGCATTATTTGGGAAGTGGGATCCTCTTGCTAAGGTATTAAGTCAAGATTCACCCCCTCCTTCCCCAAAACCTTTGCAGGAAAGACCTAAGGCAGACCCTGATAGTCTAGCTAGAGCTTTATCGGAGCTAAAACTGGATGATAAGGGGAAAAAGGTAAAGGAAGGGGTGGGAGCAGCCAGATGGCTATTCTTTGAAGCAATTCAAGAATTAGACAGAGATGTAGAGAAACTAAAATAAAAAAGTTTTAGAATTAGAAGAGCAATGTAAAGAACATACACATTTTAGGAATAGAGACAAATTGACTAGTAGGCGGGTCCCCAGTAGCTAGGGGTACAGTAAGAGCAATTACACCTGGGGACTGACGCCCTTACATACCCCTTACCATTTTTTGGAGGGAAGGGCCACAACATGTGATGGCTCTGGTAGACACAGGATCAGAAGTAACCATTTTTGCAGGCAACCCCCGCAGATTTCGTGGACAGTATGTAGAGATTGATGGTTATGGAGGGGCAAAAACACTAGGTACCAAAACCAAGGTTAAGATAGCTTTTGGGGATGGTATTCCTATTTACATTGAAGCAGTAATAGCTCCAGTACCTGAACACATTTTAGGAATAGATGTGTTAATGGGTAGAACTTTGGAAACCACTGTAGGGCCATTTAGGTTTGGCGTGCGGCATTGTTCAGTCAACGCAGTTAAGGCTGTAGTTCAAGGCAATGCTAAGTGGGAACTGCTTTATATTCCCACACCTAAAACAATAGTGAACATCAAACAATATCGTATCCCAGGTGGGCATGCTGAGATCACTGAGACGATCCAAGAACTGCTTCGGGTTGGCATACTTGAGCCAACAGTGAGTCCATTCAACAGTCCGGTATGGCCAGTAAAGAAACCTGATGGGTCATGGCGAATGACTGTAGATTATCGAGGTCTGAACAAGGTGGCCCCACCCTTAGCGGCAGCTGTTCCAGACATTGTTACGATCGTGGAAAGATTGTCTTCATCTGCTGGACCATATCATGCAGTTTTGGATTTAGCAAATGCGTTCTTCTCCATTCCGATAGCAAAAGAAAGCAGAGCCCAATTTGCTTTTACCTGGGAGGGGAGGCAGTATACCTTCCAAGTGTTACCACAGGGATATCTGCACAGCCCTACCCTGTGTCATGGACTAGTTGCTAGAGACCTAGCCAAGTTACAGCTGGACAAAGTGACTATCTTCCATTACATTGATGACATAATGATTACTGGAGAAAATTCTGATGTGAATATCTCACTAAAACTGTAATTCAACACCTTCAGAACAGACGGTGGGCTATAAATGAGAATAAAACACAACAAGGGACATCAGTAAAATTCTTTGGTATGATTTAGAATGGAGCAAAAAGGGAAATTCCTGCAGCAGCACTAGAGAGTATTCAGAAAATTGCAGTCCCAAAAATGAAACAGCAGGCACAGGCCTTCTTGGGAGCAATGGGCTTTTGGAGAGCATTTGTACCTCACCTCGGACTGATTTTGCGACCCATTCACTATGTAACAAGGAATAAATGTGACTTTCAGTGGGGTCCCAAGCAACAAATGGCTTTTGAAGAAGCAAAAAAAGCTCTACAGCAGAGTGTGGGGCTGGGCCCAGTTGATCCACAGCAACCTTTCATCCTTGAAGTAACAGTTGCCAATAATGTTATGTCTTGGGGGCTGTGGCAGAAGGATGACACTGGAAAAAAGAGACCCTTGGGATTTTGGTCCAAATCCCTGACTGGAGCGCAGGTGAGATATAGCCCCCTTGAGCAGCATGTACTAGCAGTGTACACAGCATTGATTCATGTGGAAGGAATAACTAAACAACAAACAGTGACAGTTAAGACAGACTACCCAATCCAAGGGTGGTTACAAGATAATACTTTGATGAAAACCCTGATAGCACAATCTTCGACTGTACAGAAGTGGAAGTGCTATTTACAGGAAAGGGCCAACATCATACCTGGAGTGTCTCAAGTACAACAACAGTTGGCTGGACTGGTAATTCTGGATGATGCTGATGCGATAGAACAACAGCGACATGAGCTTCCAAAGTCTCCAATTACTGAAGCATTACCATTTGATAATTTAGATGCAGAAAAACAGAAACATGCATGGTTTACTGATGGTTCTGCCAAAATTGGATCAAATGGTAGGACCTGGACTGCAGTGGCTTATTTTCCATGAACAGAAACTGTGTTATTTGACGAAGGTACTGCTGGTTCAAATAATCAGGCAGAATTACAAGCTGTTGCCCTGGTCATCAAGAGTTTATCACCTGGAGATAAAGCATACATCTATACTGACAGCTGGGCAGTTTTTAAGGGATTGACAACCTGGTTGCCTGCCTGGCAACAACAGGATTGGAAGATCCATGGCAGACCTCTATGGGGAGGTTCAGAAGACTGGCAACGGATTTTGGAAAAAGCTCAACAATGCAAAATCAGTGTTGGACATGTAGATGCCCATGCATCACTTGTAACAAATGAAAGGAGGCATAACCAGCAGGTAGATAAGATGGCCGCGGTATGTGTTGCTGAAGAGAAAGCCAAAAGTGCTAGTATGGCAAGATGGGCCCATGATCAGAGTGGGCATTTGGGAAAAGATGCGACAATAAAATGGGCACGAAGGCATGGTATGCAGTTGAATAAGGAAATAACTACAAATGTTATAAAGCAGTGTGAAATCTGTCAAAGAAATAAACAAAAGCAACTGCAAGCAGAAGCATGCGGACACATTCACAGAGGCAGTCCAGCACAAATCTGGCAAATAGACTTTATTGGTCCTTTACCACTGGATCAAAATCAGCAATACTGCCTGACGATGGTGGACACTTATTCAGGATTACTAATGGTGTCCCCATGCAAAAAGGCAAACCAGCAAGCAGTGTTAAAAGGATTGAATAAATTATGTATGACATATGGGATTCCCACTGAAATCCAAAGTGACCAAGGCAGCCACTTTACTGGAGCAGGGGTTCAAGAGTGGGCAAAGGAAAATGGAGCTCGATGGGTGCTGCATATCCCATATCATCCTCAAGCTGCTGGTTTAATTGAAAGGTATAATGGGCTCCTTAAAGAACAAATTCGAAAGAATACAAATGATGGAACATTACGAGGCTGGGCAAAGGTATTAGAATTAGCTGTGAGCCAGCTGAATAATAGACCTCAGAAGCATGAAGAAACTCCCTTGCAAATGCATATGAATGACATTCGGTCCAACTGCTGTGTTTTGAAAATAGAAAAGCTGAACCCAAATGCCATATACCCTCTTTTGACAAATACTGATCAAACTCGGTTCTGGCTATGTGCATTGACTGAACAAAGAGTGCCAGCACAAAATATAGTATTAGCTGAGACAGGTTGGAAACTCTTTCTCCCAGAGAATTGGCACTGGGGGCAAAAAGGACTATTAGGAGAAAGTTGGGAGGTTTTTACATTATGGGAGACAGAACGAGAAGTGATAGTGAAGGCTATCAATTTAGATAACAAGACACAGATGATTCAAAAAGGACAACCTTTAGTAGAAATTTGTATGCATCAAGATGCTGTTATTTTACTACAAGACTGTGATACTAAACCAAGCAAATGGCTGGGAATGAAAGTTATAGTGACCACACCCAATCAGCCAAATGAACATGGAACTGTAATTTGTGATGGACCTGGTGATACTGTTTTAGTATTACTTGATTCTGCTAAACAACTGTTGTACTTTCCTCTCCATAGATTATTGCCACTGTTTGGGAAGGAGACAACCTTTTCTGACGACAACACTTAGATGGGCCATATGACTGTCTTGATCCTATCCCTCTATCCAAAGGGGAAGATGTTGCAAATTTAACAGCTGACTGTGACTCTTATTGAAAATTGGGAGACCATCTATATGCAGTGATGCCCAAACCTGCCTTAACTTGGAACATCACTCAGACGAAAAACATTACAACTGTATGTAGACTGAACTGTGATAGACATCCTGAAAAATGTGTTTCCAACCCTTTTGGAGGTCTGTACCAAAGGCTAAATGAGTCAGGATTTCCACTAGCCAAGTCTCCATTAGATTCCTCCTGCATAGCTGAATTTCAAAGGGAAAATGACACAGCGGAAACCCTATCTCCGGATTTGGAAATATATGCCATGGACAATAGTTCAACTGTATTTGATGGTTTGGGACATGTGGTAAGGTATACCACAGGATGTAAAACTGTAAGTAGCGCTAGAGTTATACAATGTATTAAAATGATAGTTAACATGTCAGCAGTTGATATTACCACCAGGTATCCACATTGTAAAATTGTACAATTATGGCCGGTTAGTTCCTTGCATATCAAATACAGACATTACAAATATAAAAGGAGTAAACGTGATGTTACAGGTATTCTTGGTACTGCACTAGGTGCAGTCAGAACAGGGACTGGATTCCTAAACAGTGTAGATATAGATACCCTATGTAGCAAATTGAGCCGTTTGGGCACTTACCTAAATATGGCCTTTAAGCTACTAGCAGACCATGATCCCGAGCTGGGACAAAGGACTGTAGATGGTATTTTAACTCAAACTGTCTTGTGGAGGTGGATTGAACATACAAATACATATACAGAACAGATTTTAAATAACCTCACAGCAGAAGTAAATCAGACTTTTTGTATCTTATCTCAGTTGGCTGCCAACCAGCAATATTTGCAATTCACTCAAACTTGGGGGGCTAAAAAGGCAGCCCATTGGCAAAAGGAACTGCAACTGTATCATTGGTTAAAGCCAATAGATTTTGCATGTGAAAATAAGTCTTGTATACTAATTTTTGACTATCTTGCTAGTAAAAAAGGGACAAAGCAGGTCTGTCCATTTGCTACATTACCCTTGCAATTTGGAAATAATTGGTGGGTACCTCAAATTGAATCTACTCTAATTGATTACAATGATGTACCCATTGATGTGGCAGGTTGTAAAACCTGGCCCCAGGGGTGGGTATGCATGATGGTGAAAAGGAAGCCTCACCCATGTTTACATAATGGGACTGGGGAATGCACCTGGCACAGGTATGTAGTAAATGTTACAGACATCTACCAGCTAAATGATACCACTGTTTGTGTGATATCCTCCTGTAAATTAGCCTGGAGCGATGGGATAATCACAACTGGTGGAGCATACTGTAAAAGTAATATCCATGCAATTATTGATTTTTGTACTGGAGAACTGATTAGACTGACTAGATGGATGGACATCACATTTAATGCTAGCATAGAACCATTACACACTTTTAAATGGCCATCTCTAGTCCACCTGGACTTTTAACAGATTAAGCAGGAAGGACAAACAGTGTTGCAACTTATAAATAAAACACTAAATGATGCGCATCAAACAGTGATTAAAATGATTAAAGACAAAGGTACCATTGTAAAAATTGCAAATGAAATACAGGATATAACTGTTTCGCATTGGTATGATATTTTTATGTGGTCATCTAAGGCTTCAGTGTGGTTTAATTTGTTATTGCATCCTTTACTTTTGACCACAATAGTTTCAGTGTTATTTTGCTTAATATCATGCTGCATTTATTGTAAAGTGATGAGAAGGTACAAACTGATGTTGTCAGTTTTAACTCTTATAAGGGATACACAGCATACGTTGCTCGATGCAAGGGGTGGCCTGTGACAGATCCACACAGTCTACCAGTTTTTGCTATGCCTCGAGCCACATATCACTGTGTATGTTTAATTATTGCTAGATTGATTATTGCTAGATCTTGATATGCCACTACCTCACTATATGCTGCTAATATTGTAACAATACAATATGCTTAAGAACAGGCCTTGCTCACTGATTTCTGGTATTACTAAACTTTTGTTAACTTATAAGTTGTTTATCAGCTTAAAAGATGTTTACCAGAATATGTGGATTTCAAAGAGAAACTATATCACAAGTTTGTGAGCTAACTGTTCTTTGAAAAAGGGAAGTAGGGCACAAGACCAGACATTACGAGGCTTGTTTACAACTTAGGAAATGATCTGTAATTTTCTAAAGTATTCCATCAACTCATGATGAGCTTGTAATGTCAGATTTTTCTACAATATTCCATCAACTCATGAAGACTATAAAAGCTCAAAGGCTAAAATGGAAATCATCATCATCCAGATTTGATCACAGCACCAGCCTAAACTGAGCTTAGAGACATTTGCCAGTGTCGGCCTTGCTTTGACTGAACAGATAGCTGCACTGGATAGGATTGAAGTCTCCCTATCAGTGGCAAAGATGATTTTGTTTATGCATATGCTTGTAAGTACATGATCTATTAGTTTTTCTGTTTATTTAGTATTAGTTTTACTGTTTATTTAGAAAGTTTTTTTGCCTAATAAATTGTTAAGTTTGAGCCTTGGTGTCTTGTGTCATTTCTACTCCTGTATTAACCTCAGATTTTAAAGTAATGGACTAGTTCAATAGGTAAGTGCTAGGCAATTGGTCTACAGACCATTTCAGACCTAGTCAAAAAGTCCTATTCAAAATTTCCCTCTAGCCTCAAGGAGGACAAGACAGGCCAACAGAGAATTTGAGGCTGCCACCCAATTACCTAGGTTTACCTTGAAAGTGGTAAGGGTGGTACTCTGCTTGATAAGTAGTGAAAGTTTGTTCCAGAGGTGAGGAATATGAATCTATTACCCCAATGTGTCTTTTTCATCTGCTAATGAAGGTTTAGTTCCTTTAACTAGGTATCTGATAAACCATCAGTTCTGTGAAGGAACAGGAGATCAAATAGGGTTGAATCTTTCATAGGACAAAAGGCTAGACCTAGATCTCAGTGGAGAAAACTGTAAGAGACTGCGTGCAGAGAAAGGGCTACCAGTCTCTCCTGATAACTAAGATTTTTGAGGCCACTGATCTTAGTTTTGAATCTCCGAGGTCTCTCAAGTTGTGTGATACATTTAGATAAATACATACCAAATGGTTCATTATATTTAATGATGGGTCTGATAAGATATGAGTAAATGGAAATTAAGTCTTCTTCGGATCTAGTTGAGATGCCTTTGGAAATTAGATGGAATAGATAAAAGGCTTTTGAACTACTGTGGAGACATGATGATCAAATGATAAGAACTTATCAAAAGGTGTACCCAGATGGGTGCATCTTCTATAAGGTAAATTAAATGGTTTTGTTTGTCAAAATGAACTATGGTTCATTTTTTTACATTTAATTTGAGACCATTATCTTTGTACCAATTGTTAACATGGTCAGTGAGTCAACTGAAGATTGAATAACAACATTCAATTTACAGTACTCTGCAAACATAAGTTAACCAAAGGTTAGAAGTGCTAGTCTGAAGGTCTGAGAATATATGCCATATAGAGGGCCCAGAAAACTCAGTCCCGTGGTACACCACTGGTAACTGTTTTGCTTTTAGAAGTGGCACCTGCTACTTTAACCACATGGATTCTGTCAAACAACCAGTTAGTTATCTGTTGCACAATATAAGGATTTATATTCAGATTTATAAATATCTATGATACCCCTGTGCTCAAAAATGGGAAAAAGTGGGTTAATGCTGATAGCGAACTAACAATATCCCCAGCATAGTGTACTATAAGTGGACATTGGCAATGCATTTTTCTGACTCCCACCATGTTATTTCATACTATGCCCCTTAACTATATGTAGGTCTGTCCATTATAAAAACAAGAATACACATCTTATTCATTTCTCCACTCCAGGACATTCTAGATCAAACAATTTTAGTGTCATCTTGTTACTTTCACCTTTCACTTTCTGATACTGCATTAATTGGTAAGTCACTTTGTTAAGTGGGACAGCATTAAATATGTTTGGACACCATAAGGAGCTATGAGTAGTAACTGGAAGTATACAAGAAGGTGCTATAGGCTTGAATTAAATAATTAACAGAAAAAAAAGATTGTAGCCAGAAGCACTCATAATAAAACAGGCATCACTTGTACATTTGTATTTTAAAAAATGAGGTATCAAGAAATGGTCAGCCATAAATTAAATAGTATACAGTACAGCTTCTTTTATTAAAGAAAGAGAAAATGAGAGAGAGAGAGAGAGAGAGAGAGAGAGAGAGAGAGGAGAGAGAGGGGGGAGAGAGGGGGAGAGAGAGAGAGGAGAGAGAGAGAGAGGGGGGAGAGAGAGAGAGAGAGGGCCGAGAGAGAGAGAGGGGGGAGATAGAGAGAGGGGGGGGGGAGAGAGAGAGAGATAATTATAGGATACAAAGATAGATGGAAAGATTACCTTTTTCTCCCACTCTCTGCAGATAACAGTTAATACCATAGTTTGCTTACCATGCATTATGAAAAAAGTAAACAAGCATTACTGAAAGTAGAACTGCAATAGCATGTCATGATGTCTGTATTAGGTCACTTTAGCTTAATTTCTGCGTTAGAAAAATGCTCCAGGCTCCTACAATACTAACAAGAATATTCATCAGCCTTCATCACACACAACAGATCTACATTCATTTAAGCTGTATGTAATGAAGGCTGATAGCTCAACAAGGAAAAATAAATAAAAATATATCCAACTGACAAAGCACGCTAAAGCAGTACAGTTCTGTTAACTAATGTACCACATTCAGAACCACAAATAAGCAAGTTGATGTGGTAACTGCAGATCTATTTAGTGGGAAATTAAAGCAACCCTTGGATACAGCTGCAGGCAGTAAAAAAAAAATATTGTTCCAAACTTCCATATCTTGCCACCTCCCCCAGTATGTCTATCCACTTTTTTGTTTAACTCAACATTGGTACACTTGGCTTTCCTCCCATGTGTTAACACACACACACACACACACACACACACACACACACACACACACACACAAATAAAAATAGGTGATATTACACAAGTAAGACAGACCCCCCCCCCCCCCGCCAAGGAGCGAAAACTGATTGAAAATAGGCTGAACAGATTATTTTTGTTTTTCAAGAAACAAAAGAAGTCTTAATTACTGTACTGGGCTGTGGGCAATTCACCAGCCATTTAGCATTTCTTTTGACTATATAATCAATAACATTAGGAGGAGATTAGCAAGATAAGGTTTTGTCTAAGAAGAGAATTTTTTTCTAAGAAGATAATATTTTTTAGATGTATTTTTGCTGTGTTTGCTACCACCCCAGCAGACTACATGTACGCTATGGTGCATAGCATATGCTTGCTGATGTCTCTGAAGGTGATGTTCAGTTTGTGATATGAATGTCTATTTACCTAGTGATTTCTTACCTTTGGGGAGATAAAGCAATAAACCTTCCAGACCCAGAAAGGGGAGCTTGTTGATTAAAATAATACTGTTGAAAACTTGGTTTTGTATCAATGTTTTTTTGTGTTCAGGCAACAAATGGCATTCTCCAAAATTAGTTTTAATCACTACCTTCATATTTCTTAATTTCATTTCTACTATGGATCAGTGGGCTTAGACATAGTAAAAAATTCATAGGAAGTATATTATTCACAAAAGAAATGAAATATTCCAAATATAAACCAAACTGTGCATGGAAATACGCGACTATTTTTGTAAAGCCATTTTCTTTTCAGGGGCCATGACTTCTAGTGTAACTGGTGCTCTATCAGAACTTAGAGATTCAATTTTATGTCCTAAAACAATGAACACTTACATATACAAAGAAAGAGAAAAAAAATCAACCTACAAAACTTTCTGTTAACAGTCTGCACCCACAACATGAATGGTGCAAGCACCACAATATTGCTATTTATAAATACTAACTATGACACCACTGTTCGTAGAATCATAATATCC